>NC_081412.1:265310893-265433393 GCF_030272615.1 Cryptomeria japonica
TTTTCCTTAGCCTTGCATCTTTGCTACCTATTTTTATTATACGAGGGAGGATGCTCTTGTTAAAAAAATATTTATAAGCTACAAAAATATATATATATTTTTAGAATTTATAAACCATAATAAGGATGCCATTAAAAAATAACATAGATGATGAACAACATTTCCTTTTCATGTTGCTTTAGCTATAGATTATATCTAGTAAGTTGCTTTTTGGTGAATGTTAAGGGTCAATATTCATGCATCATCACCAAACCTTTGCTTATGCTAGAGGAATTGTATTCCAAAGTGAGGTGTTTGTGAAAATTTAATAGGAGCAAAACTAAAGTGGAACACATGGCATTTTTTAGTGCATTAAAGGTCACCTATGTTGATTTAGACCAATTTAAGGAGTTTTTTTTAGCAAAGTGGTCAAAGGTCCAATTTTTTTACCGTAATTACACATTTTTTTTATAGTACCATGTTAGGCTTGAGAAATTGCATAAGATTCTAAGGGACTTAAATTATGATCACTCTTGCATTATTGGAATCTTCTCGAGATAAGTTGAACACATAAAATAATATGACTCAAATACTCCACCTTTTGGACTCTAAAGACACACTTAGAGAACTTCGTAAAGAGAGAATGCTCCCATAAAATCCTAAGGGCTATCTCCATATAATGAGGATGATTAGTCCATGTCCTATTGTAGACGAGACTATCATTAAAGAAGATCAAAATGAATTTATATAAGAAACCACTAAGCATTGCATTTATGAGGATTTGAAAAGTAGAGGGGCATTTAATAAGTTGAAGGGAATAATCAGATATTCATGATGGCATCTGTGAGTCTAGAGGGCAATTTGAGGAATGTCGACTTCTTTGACTTGAATTAGTCAAACATTAAGCCCCTAAGAGCTCATCCAACAAATCACAAATGACGAGGAGGATATGTGTTCTTAATGATTAACTTGTTGAGTTCATAAAAAATAGGGCACATTCACAACCCCATCTTTCTTAGGAACCATAACTACTAGAGAGAAGTAGGGGTTATTGCTAGGGTAAATGATATATGCCTCTTGGAGCTCCTTCACTAGCTTCTCAATTTCATTCTTTTTCTCATTGGGTACCATTAGGGTAAAATATTAGGATGTTGACTACTTGATATGAGAGGAATAGAATGGTCATAGGATCTTGGAAGGGGTAATCCATTGGGTTCCTCAAATATTGGTTGATACTTATCAAGGAGGAATTATAATTGCAATAAAGTATAAGAAGACAAAATTTGAGCCTCTAAAAAGTAAAATTTGACGTAACTATATTATCTTATTCATATGTGAAATAGGACTTCTTGTCTAGCAAATAACCAACATATTCATTAACATAATTTTAGCAATATATATTGCTTCTTAGAGTGAAAAACTCCTAAAAGAAAGGTGAGTGTGGTGCTTAGAGGAAGGCCAATGGCCATCTACCATTTCTGCTTCCTAGAACTTTGGGTTCACAACAAGGAGCTCAAATTAATGTTCTTCGTCGCTCTTGATGTTAACTTTGGGTTCACAACAAGGAGCTCAAATTAATGTTCTTCGTCGCTCTTGATGTTCTTAATTCTCTGTGTGTTTTTCAGTTTCTCTTAGTGTACTTATTGGGTTTTGTGTTTATTGATATTGATTTGATTAGAGTTAGGGTATTTTAAATTTGAATATTATAATTTTTATCTCGCCTGTGTTTTGTTGTAGATCTTTTTTATGATCCCAAGTCATTTGACCTACCCATTGTTAGCATAAATCACTCCTGAATTATGCACACACGTAGGAGGAAGAGTTTGTATTTGAATAGGAGTCTGTAAAGAACTGGTTGATCTATTCACAGTTCTAATTTGCTAGCATAGATAGTTGTCAATAAGGTTGAGTTTACTGTCAAATAGCTACAACCAGATGTTGAGTTAGTTACAAGTTATTTAGGAGTTTAGTTGGGTGCAGATCATGTAAATATGCATTGTTTATGTTGTTAATAAATCACTTGTAGAGAGTTCTTCCTTGCTCTATTTTTTGCTTTGTTCTACATACTATTCTTTTATTCAATTTGGTATCAGAGCAAGAGTTGTTTGTTTTTTGTTGCTAAGAAGAGTTTGTGCTCGGTCGAGAGATTTCGTTGAAGTTTGAGGATTCAGTCTGCCCATAATATGAAAGAAGTTGATGCCAGCATGTGTGGGTGTAAATCTGTTGTGCAACATTTAAAATTATTTTGTTGTCTTTCATCATAAAAGTATTTGGAAATGGATGTACCTCTAGAAAAATACAATGGTCATAATTTTCACGCATGGAAAGTGAAAATGCAAATGCAATTGATGAACAAAAGTTTATGGGGTATAGTTAATGGCACTGAAGTAGTACCTACAAATGCTAAAAAGAAAATTGATTGGGAAAGTAGAGGAGAAAGCCAAGTCCATTATTGGTCTTGCTCTATCAGATTCATAATTGCATCATGTTGATTTAGAAAAATCCTCTAAAGAAATCTGGGATGAATTAAATAAGTTGTTTGGAGCAAAAGCAACAAATGCAAAATTCTCTTTGAAGCTGCAATTATTTAGATTCAAGATGTCTGATAATATTACTATGTCTAATCATATAATCAATCTGAGATCCCTCATTAAACTACTAGCAGAAGTTGGTGTTGTGGTTGAAAGAGAAGATGCTAAAGCTATTTTGTTAAATAGTTTGCCTTCAAAATATAATAATGTTATATTTACTCTCAGACAGATTTCATCATAGACTTTAGAAGATGTGATTTTAGTTCTCTTAGCTGAAGAAAAGAGTGAACGAGATTCAAGATGCTCAGCTTCAACTTGCATTATACTCAAAGAAAAGGATGGGAAAGAGAATGTCAAGTAAGAATGACATTGAATGTTACTATTGCAAGACATTAGGTCATATTGCAATTAATTTTAAAATTTGTGCAAATGATCTTCTCAAAGGTAAAGTTAAAGAATCAGTAAATATAGCTGTTGTTAGGGAACCACCATATGTTGTTAGTGATGATGACATCATTGAAAATGAAGAACTTGTTCTATTTTGAAGAGGTCAATACTTTGAAGGTAGGGAGAGATTCAGTAGAGGCTAGATGGATGCTCAATAGTCTGAGGTGCTAATGGATCAAAGAAACTATACCTCATTGAGGTTATGAGACTTGCATGTGAGAATTGGTGTCCAATAGTTCAGGGGAGATTTGGAAAATCGAGAAGTTCGACATCATACCTTTATGAGGGTGAGGAGACACTTCATGTGCAAATGGTGTCCAATGGTGTTGGGAACTTGGATGATAGTTGCATGACTATACCAACAGTTGGGAGCAACTTGAAGAAGTCTTATTGATCTATGAACTATTTTCAAAGAATAGCTTCTATATAATGTATTGTTTTGTTTTTATGTTTAATTCCTAGTTTGTAATGTGTAGAGATATGTTATGAATACATCATAATTCAATTGTTCTTTAAGGGGGAGTGTTAGTATAATTCACCCGTGAATTATGCACACACTAGGAGGAAGAGTTTGTATTTGAATAAGAGTTTGTAAAGAACTGGCTGATCTGTTCACAATTCTAATTTGCTAGCTTAGATAGTTGTCAATAAGGTTGAGTTTGTTATCAAATAGCTACAGCCAGATGTTGAGTTACCAGTTATTTAGGAGTTTAGTTGGGTGCAGATCATGTATAAATATGTATTGTTTATGATGTTAATAAATCACTTGTAGAGAGTTCTTCCTTGCTCTTTTTTCTACTCTGTCCTACATGTTGTTCTTTTATTCAATTTTGAACATTTATTGAACCTTTATCCTGCATACAAGCCAACTCTCTCTCCTAAGCCAGTTGGCAAATGAGAAATGAGCCCATTCTTAACAAGGATGGGGCCGAACATTTATTGAACCTTTATCCTGCATACAAGCCAACTCTCTCTCCTAAGCTAGTTGGCAAATGGGAAATGAGCCCATTCTTAACAAGGATGGGGTCGTAATAAATGAGCATTTACTCCCCCCAGCAATGGTTTTAATATGAGTGAAGACAATATTGAAAGGAATAATATACAGACTTACAAAGATGTGTTGAATTTAGATGCCACTGGTGAAGCTCTCCCACTATTTGTAGAGTTTGTAGAGAATAATAGAGGAATCCTCATTGCCAGTTCAACTAGAGTGGGAGGAGGATGACTTCTGGGGTCCGCAATAGATGGAGTGGGAGGGAAAAGCTTTGTTAGTGGAGGGGATGGCCAATAGGGAGAAGATGGGAAGTAATCCCAAGATTCTCTTGGTCTCTCTGAATTCTAATATGTGTGAAGAAAGAAACGAACCAGAAATTGTAGATAAATATAGATAAAAATAGAAGAACAAAACAACAAATAAAGATTAACACAATGTTTATAGTGGTTCGGCTTTAAATGCCTACATCCACATTAAGAGCAGGGGAAATTTATATTATAACTGTCAAAAAAATTACATCAAGCTGAGTAGCTACGTATGAGATATATATAACAAATGAACCTTCAAATTGGAAGGCCAAAAGTCCAACGGTGAAGCTGCCTGTTGGGATTCATTTCCTAACAATCTCCTACTTGAAGCCAACCGAATGCTTCTCAAAGTTAATCCCCCCACTCAATCCTATTATCACATTTTGGAAAGATCGAGAGAAGCTCGACAAAACTCGAACTTCTCCCGTGTAACAACCTTAGTGAGAACATTAGCTGGATTTTCCTTGGTGTCAATCTTGTCCACATGAAGCTTGCCTTCTTCAACCATGTGCTGAATATAACGACAACGTATGTAAATGTGTTTAGACTGATGTTGAGATGTCTGATGCTTAGTCATTAAGATGGCATTGCGACTGTCACAAAACATAGCAAAATCTAATTGTTTCAAACCCAATTCGTTGAGTAAGAGTTGTAGCCATATCATCTCCTTGGCTCCCTCGGAGAGAGCTATGTACTCAACCTCTGCAGATGATTGAGCAATTGTATGTTGCAATTTAGAACCCCGACTGATCGCTGGCTCGACAAATGTGAAAACATAACCAGAAGTAGATCTTTGTTTGTCTAAATCCCCACTAAGATCAGAATCGGTAAAGCCTTGTAATTGTGCCTTATCCTTTCCAAAATATAAACAAAAATTAGAAGTACCTTTCAGATACCGTAGTATGTATTTGACTGCCTCCCAATGTGGTTTACCCGGATTAGACATAAATATGCTCACCACTCCCACTGCATGAGCAATATCCGGACGAGTGGAAACCATGGCATACATAAGACTCCCAACAACAAATTTATAAGGAATGTTTTTCATAAACTCCCGATCCTCTTGTGTTTTTGGACACAATTTAGAAGACAACTAAAAATGAGAGGCTAAAGGAACACATACAAACTTAGCGTCCGTCATACCAAATTTGTCCACAACCTTTTTAATGTAATCTTGTTGAGATAACCTAAGTTCTTTCTTCTTCCTATACCGAGAAATAGTCATCCCAAGAATTTTATTCACGGCCCCTAAATCCTTCATTGCAAATTTGGTAGCTAATTCTTTCTTTAATTTGCGAACAAACCCCATGCTCGTTCGGGCTACCAACATGTCATCCACATAAAGAAAACGCATCACAAATTCGCCATTTGGAAGTTGTTTATAATAGACACATGGATCTGATTCGCATCGTATGAAGCCATGCTCAGTCATAAATTTATCAAACTTACGATACCATTGTCTTGGGGCTTGCTAAAGCCCGTACAAGCTTCGCTTCAAGTTGCTATAAAGATGTTCCTGACCCTTTTTGACAAACCCTTCAGGCTGTTGCATATACAACTCTTCATTAATATCACCATGCAGAAAAACGGTCTTAACATCCAACTGTTCCAGTTCGAGATCCCATGCGATAACCAAACCCAAAACAACCCGAATTATAGTCATTTTGACCACGGGTGAAAAGATTTCATCAAAATTGATGCCTTGCTGCTGTGCATACCCTTTAACAACTAGCCTCGCACGAAATCGTTTCTTGCCTCCATCTTCTTCCTTCAACTTGTAAACCCACTTATTCCTTAAGGCCTTTCTGTTTGGCGGGAGAGACACTAATTCCCATGTCTGATTTCTAATTAACACGTCCATCTCTTCATGCATTGCAGCCTGCCATTGATCACATTTTTTATCCTTCATAGCGGCTTTAAAATTTGTTAGCTCTGTATGCTCAGAAACCAGTTAGGTGGGTTCTGCCTCTTGAGAAAACAATAGCTCGTAATCAGAAAACTTAGTTGGAATTTTCCTCTGCTTGGTAGACTTCCTCAGTTCACCAACATTCATGCTCTGTCCCTGCAAGTTAGAAGTGTTTGCATCTGAGTGCAAAATGCCCACCTCTGTAGATGAAGGGTCCCCCAAAATCAGTGGGACGCCATACTCTGTTTGGCGTTGGGGATTATGTAAATTACCTCTGTATTTATCAGAGGAAGCACCAATCGATGAATGCATGGTGGAAGAACCACGCGCTTGGGCAATGGACAGAGGAGAGCTCTCCACGATAGGAGGAGGACAAACCCATGGTAAAACCTGCGTAGAAGAAAGGGGCGTGAGAAGTAGTGTCTGCACCACCATGCTTCCCAAACACCTCAATGCCACAGTGTGCAGGGGTGAGAGTATGAGGCGTGACATAGTCTGCAGAATTACGCTTCCCTTGCTCCTCATTTTGCCTCTCGGTATCCTCTATGCCACGGGCTGTGGGTGGAGAGTGCTATTGGCTCTGCCGCCTTGCCACCATAGAGATGTCCAATGCACCCTCCCAGTCAACAGAGGAGTGCGTGGGACTAAATAAATCTGTAGAATCATCAGAAAGTCGAGTATTATGAGGGCTCGAATCCTCTATGGCATACACAGACCGAACTCCCAAGTCTGAAGTCGCAGCATGATTTTGAGGAACGAAAGGGGGAAATATAAAACGCTGCACTGGATGTCTGTGGATAGTTACAGAAGCTCCCACTTGATTCGGGACTGATTGTTTGGTTAATCCCTTTGTATCACCATTATCAAAAAATGGAGGGTGGAATAAATTCCTTATTCTCTTTTGTTTGTGCTTGCAGGGCTGGAAATGTCCATTCGTGAAATACAACATCTCTTCTCTGTATAATATTCTCATTAATAGGATCCCATATTCGCCATAGCCCATAAAAATACATCTTTGAGATTTGGGATCCAACTTCGTCCTTTTTTCTTTATCTGGACGTCTGAGTAAGAAATCCTCTTTGCCAGCTATTCCTCTTTCGAAATACCAAAGTCCAATTGAGATGAAGGGCTCCAGTTGATCAAATACACTGCTGTATTGTAGGCTTCCGCCCAAAATTCTTTGCCTAAACCTGCATTTGAAAGCATACATTGTGCCTCCAATATCGTTCTATTCAACCTCTCTGCAACTCCATTTTCTTGAGGTGTAAAAGGAACGACTTT
This sequence comes from Cryptomeria japonica, assembly GCF_030272615.1. Classification (NCBI taxonomy): domain Eukaryota; kingdom Viridiplantae; phylum Streptophyta; class Pinopsida; order Cupressales; family Cupressaceae; genus Cryptomeria; species Cryptomeria japonica. The sequence continues at coordinate 265,318,340 of NC_081412.1, forward strand.
AATTTTATGAATATCATTATCAGCACAAAATGAATCAAATTCTGAGGAGCAAACTCTCCTCCATTATCTGTTTTTAAACACTTAATCTTGTGTCCAATCTGATTTTCAACAAGAGCTTTGAATGATTTAAATTTTGAGAAAACTTCAGATTTCTTTGCAAGCATATAAATCCACACTTTTCTTGTATAATCATCTAGAAAAGTGACAAAATAGTTAGCTCCTCCAATGGAGGTTACCTCGGTAGGCTCGAAGATGTCTAAATGAACCAACTCCAAAGGTGTACCCTTCTTCTCATTACCAGCCTTTAAGAAGCTGACCCACTTCTGCTTGCCATAAAAGACAATGTTCACAAAAACCTGAATCCACGACTTTGAGTCTCGGAAGCTAATTCCATGTGAGCATTACATTGAGCCCTTTCTTTCTCATGTGTCAAAGTCTTTGATGCCAAAGGCCTGCTTCACTTTCTTCAACTGCCATCGCAACACCCACTTCACCACGACCCTCAAATACATAGAGGCTGCCTACTTTGTCACCCTTGGCAATCAACATGGTTCCTTGGGTTGCCTTCCAAGTATCCGGAAGAAAATGTACATGAAGTCCTTGTGCAAAAAGTTGACCAATGGAGATTAAGTTTCTTTTCAATTTTGGGACATGTCTAACATCTTTTAGTAACCATGTTTTTCCACCTTCCAGCAGTAACAAAATGTCACCTTTGCCAATAATTTCACAAGCTTTATTGTCGCCAAGAAAGACGTTTCTAAATTGAGCTTCTTGGTAGTTCGTAAATGCCTCCGTACATGAAGTAGCATGATAGGATGCACCGAAGTCAAGCACCCATGAATATAAAGTGGTGTTAGCGGTTGAGAGAACTAGAATACTATCGTTTTTGTCATAGGCAGTACTGGCTTCGTTGTCTCGCACCTTCTCTTGTGCCTTTTTGTAATTTCTACAATCCTTTTTTTGATGACCAGATTTACCACAAAACCAACAGTTACCATTTCTGCCTCGAGACTTCGATCTCCTTGCTGATTTGGATCTTCGATTATGATTATTTATGTCTCTATTGTGGCTCCTTCCTTTATTGTCAGAGCGTACAATTGTTAAGGCTTCACCCAATGAAGGTTCTTCATTCTTTCTTTTCAAATCTTCATTGAGAAGAGTAGCCGCTACATCATCAAAAACTAGCTTGTTCTTGCCAGATACCAAGGTGCTAACTTACAATTCCATCCCAGCTGCTTGGTAGAGAGAATAACAAGAGAAAGACTTTGTTCTCATCGTCTTGTGTCATACCCACCAAATTTGCTTGGCTGATTAAGGTTTTAAATTCATTGATGTGGTTTGCCATAACGCTACCTTCCTTCATCTTGAGTTTATACAACTTCTTCATTATGAACACCTTTTTTGTAGCCGATGCCATTGCATACATGTCTGTAAGCTTGTCCCATACCGCTTCGTTGTTGTTTCAGCCGTGACATTGAAGAGGACATTATTGGACAACGAGAGAAAAATCGTTTCTCTTGCCTTCTTATCTACTTTTTCCCATTCTTCATCAGCCATCGTAGATGGCTTCTTCGCTTTCCCTTCAAGCACAAGTGAAAGGTCTTGCTTTACAAACAAAGACTCCATCTGTACTTTCCACAAACCGAAATTCTGCCCGAAGAATTTCTCTACCTTCGCTTCTTCCAAGATTTCAGAATTTCAACCACCTAAAACTCAAGCAGCAATCCAACCTCACTCTGATACCAATAGTGAAGAAAGAAACGAACCAGAAATTACAGATAAATACAAAAAAACAGAAGAACAAAACAACAGATAAACACAATGTTTATAGTGGTTTGGGTTTAAATGTCTACATCCACATTAAGAGCAGGGCAATTTTATATTATCACTGTCTGAAAAATTACATCTAGCTGAGCAGCTACGTATGAGATATATATAACAAATGAAACTTCAAATTGGAAGGCCAAAAGTCCAGCAGTAAAGTTGCCGGTTGGGCTTCATTTCCTAACAATATGTTCGAAGCCCTAAAAGCATAGGAAAATAGATTTAAAGGCATTGCCATATTTTTTGTTTGCTTGGATCCCAATGTTTTGCCTTCTAAAAAATTGGGAATTAGGATGATTACGAAGAGACTGTTTGTAGTGTTTTTCAGAAATGATTCTATGCAACATAAAGTTTGTTATAAAAGAATTTTGTAATATGGGCCACTCCATGTTCCGGGCTCTGCCCTGGACAGGAACAACTCCTAGTTGGTTGGAGATTAAAAAGGTTTCACCCAACTCTACAGATTTATCCCCAAATTGTGGAAATCAATTGGTAATCTTCAATAGATTGAAGAGTCCAGAGTGAATTCAATAACATTATGTTTTGTATTTTGATTGAATTTTGACAATTTATGAGGTGTTTTCAAAGAGATTATTACTAATGTAGTAATCATTCTCACCATCCATTCATCATTTGAACTTTCTTTCATGTATCTTGTATAAATAAAGAAATAAATAGTTTCTATCATATCTTAAAGAGGAGATTATATAGTTCTTCTATATTTGATCACAACATAAATGAATATGATGATATCTTCTAACTGCTTGAAATGTAGTAGCTAATAGAAAGAAGTTGAGTTGTATAATTAGGTAAAATTATTTCACATTATTAAAGAAAGAACACATTAAAATAAAATAGTGTCATATTCAATTTCATTAGTGTAATACATTTTACAAATTCACTCAATTCAAACTGTTTTCAGATTAATACAATACACAGTAGAAATCATGAGAATTATTTTTTATTTTGACAATATTCTTGTTTCTAAATTTATAATGTTGAAAACAATTTTCATCAATCAAAAGAAATCATGAAAAATATTTTTTATTTTGATAATATTCTTATTTTTAAATTGATAATGTTGAAAACAATTTTCATCAATCAAACTACCGTTTCTGCAATCTTTGTAACATTTCATCTTCCACTTTTTAAAAATAATAACTACTACTTTTAACATCTTTTAAACTCCATTGATTTATAATACTTTTGAAATGCATCATTCAATTATATAATCCAACATCATCTTTTGATTTTGTTGTGCAAAATTTCATTGCCATTACTAAAAAGTCCTTATAACGACACTTGTATATTGCGACATGATAAAAATGAAAGTTCATTAATAAACTTTTTTTTTCAATCAGCAGAATAACTACAAATGTGAATCTCAAAGCCAATGAGTGAACTAGCTGAGCAATTAAAATGTGATATTCAATGGGATGCTGATTTTATTTTAGCATTAAAACTAAATCCTTGAAAATACATGCTCACAGAAAGATACGCAGACTGTAAAAGGAAGAACGTTACCATAAAACTCCATTGTATTCTACTTATAATTTGAATTCTGTCTCTGTTATGTGCACTTCTCCTCCTTATTTTAGTCCCACATCGCGGCCTATGTATATTTCGTGGAAAAATTCTGGTATAAATAACTCATCTTTCCCCCATAACAAATCACGGAGCCGCGTGGTCAAGACAGAGCGAACTATTCTTTCGCCTTTTACTAAAGAATACCGTGTCTTGGCCACTTAAAGCGGCATACGCCTATTTTTGGAGGCTTCCTCTATACTTAGAGGAGGCCCAAAACTCAAAAGGTTAAATGACAATTAAGTGTTATTGCACCACAACATAGTTAAAGGTAGCCTACTTGACCCACTATCCTTATTGCTTATAAATCATAAGCAATAAGTCTCAAGGCACCTTTTGATAATCATTGTTTGATGACTTTTGATAATCATTGTTTGATGACTTTTGATAATCATTGTTTGGTCATCAATTTGAGGATGCTAAGCTAAACTCATGTTCAAGGTAGCATCCTACAACTTAAGGATCATTGATCATTCATAATAAATTGAAGCAGCTCATGAAGTTTGAGGTAGCATCCATTATTGAATCATTCATAATAAATTGAAGCAACTCATGAAGTTTGAGGTAGCATCCTACAACTTAAAGATCATTGATCATTCATAATAAATTGAAGCAGCTCATGAAGTTTGAAGTGTGAATGCAATAAGTGTTGAGAAACCATAGTAATAATGTAAGGTTGAGGTAATGAAAAGAAATGTACATATTTAATTAAGCAATCCATCACTACCAAGATGACATATTTACCACCTAAGAGTGGATGCCTATTACAATGAAATCCATAGAGATACTGATTCAATCTTTGATTGCAAGTTGGAAGTGGTTGCACAACAAACCTAGGGCTTTGAGAGTGTCCTCTTTATTCCTTTGACACACATCACATTTAACTACAAAGGCATTAATATCTTTCTTAAGGTCATCTCAAAAGAAATCTCACTTCAAATGCTTATAGACCTTCAAGAAACTTGAGTGTCATGCTATATGGGAGGAATGTAATTCCATTAGTAATTGAGGCTTTAGTGTTGAGTTGGGAACTCAATGAATCCAGTCATTATAGGGGAGGACTTGGCCTACCTAATGGAAACCTAACACTAACTATGGATCATATTCCAACCATTGAATAATACCTTGAATTGTCGTTGTGAGTAGCTCATTCAATCTATATTACATCTATCTAACTTGAAACTAGTATGAAAAAAGAAAATATAGAACCTTCATCTTTATATTAGCATGAGAGGACATTCGCTATCACATTTTCCTTACCATTATTATATACATTCTCATAGTTATAGCCTTGCATCTTTTCTACCTCTTTTTATCATTTAAGGGAGGATGTTGTTAAAAAAATATTTCAAGCTATGGAGATCTTTTGTCTTTGCCTAAAATTTATGACCCATAGTAAGGACACAATTAACATACAACATGACTAATAGCAAATATTTCTTTTTCATGTCATTTTAGTTAGATTATAGCTAGCAAGTTTCTAACTGGTCAATGTTAGGGGTCAACCTTCATGCATCAACATCACACTGTTGCTCATGCTAGAGAATTGTATTCCATAGTGAAGGGTTTGTGAAAACTTAGCAAGGCTAAAACTAAAGTCAATCACCTGGGATTTTTTAGTGCATTAAAGAACAACTATATGTTGATTCGAATCAACTGAAGGAGTTTTTTTCTAGTAAAGCAGTCAAGGTTCCAATATTTTTACCCTAACTACACAATTTTTTATAGTACATTGTTATGCTTGAGAAGTGACACAAGATTCTAAGGGACTTAAACTGTGAACACTCTTGCATGATTGTAATCTTCTTGGGATCAACCCAAACACTCATAAAATAATATGGATCAAATAATTCATCTTTTGGACTCCAAATGCACACTTAGAGCACTTGATAGAGTGAGAACAATCTCATAAAATCCAAAGGGCTATCACCATATGATGAAGATGATTAGTCTGTCATACCTGTAGCATCATAAATTGTCATTGGGATAATTTACACTTTAGCGAGTCTCCCCCTCACCTCCTATTTAGGTTCGTTCAGTGCCTTAACTCTAACTTTTATGCCTCAAATGCCTACCAAGTGATTATCCAGAGAGGTGTCCTCCTCCCTTGGCCCAAAATATGATCCCTAATTGAGTAGAACCAGAGTGTTGGCGCCATGGTCCCCCTCTTTGGGGCCCAATTTTGAAGGAGGGGGTGAAACCTAATTCTCCAACTTGAAAATAAATTGGTGGCTCAATATGACCATTGGAGGTCGACCTAATTGGTAAATTGACCTAGATGCTCATATATAAAGGCATTTGATCAACCTAATTTCATGCTAAGCATTCTCAGTCTTTACATTCAAGCAATCAAGCATTCAAGCAATCAAGCATTCAAGCATTGAAGTGTTCATCATCAAGTATTTTCAGAGGTCTTAAAGGCTAAAAGTCCTTCATTCGATCATTGTGGAGAAAATTACAACATTCATATACAAGCATGTGTGTGTGATTAAGGTTTTGTCACGTTCATGCCATTTCCTACAACATATGTGATTACATTCAAGAATCAAAGCATCATTATTGGTCATTGCAAATTTGAGGTATATCTTTCCATCATTTATTTCAGTATTTGCAACATTTCATTCAAGGTTAATTCCTAAACTGAACTTTTGACTTGGGAAAACCCTTATTTCCAACCTATTTCCCCTTCTTTCTATGTGTAGGAAGCAAGTACAGAGTTGCGATCTTCAGGATAATCTTTACTTGTAGAGATGAATCAATCCCCACTTGGAGTGTGAAAAGTTTAGAGGACCAAAGTGACCATCACACCAGTCCTGACAAATCAAGAGCTCCTTCTGGGAATAGGTTTGAATCCTCTTACAAGCCTTAGATCTAGGTTTGTGGCTCGATCCAATGACTGTAGCTCACTATTTGCACATAATTACATCAATTTTAGCTCGTTTACCCTAATTTAAACATCTTCAACAAATCAATTCAACTCAAGGGTGAACTCACAATGTTGGTTCCCACTTTTTCGTACATCCTGATTTTTGCTGAAATCATACATTTTTTAGAAAATATAATTATTTAAGCTTTAAGAGGTCCCATTTGAAGTAATTAATTGAAGAGAGTTAGATCAAAGGCTCTTAGGTAAAAATTTCTTGATTAGAACCTCTCTACTTCTAAATCATACTTGCAATGGATTCTCCTTTGCATATATCAAATGCTGATAAAAAAATAAATTTTACATTAGCTTTTGGGAGGTCAAATGAATTCATTTAGAAGTTTTGTTTTTTAAAGTATTTAGCCCTTATTATAAGTTTTCCAAAAAGTATAATTATTAATATATTAAATTTTAATAATATATTTAATTATATTTCTTATGAATGCAGGGTTTTCACCGAACATGAACTTTTTTGTTCAATGCTTATGGAAAAATAGTAAACGTCACCCAAAATTTTTTGAAAAACATTTATGCACTAGGTATTGAAGTCCTCTTTCCAACAAAAAAAATAAAATTGATTTTCGTTACATATACAACAAGTTATGTAATATCAAATGGACATATATCAAAATTACGGTTAACTCGACTTCAAATCTTAATAAAATATGAAATATTAAAGATAATGCTACAAAACCAATTTCAAACACTAGATATGGATGTTACAAAACCAAATTAGAAATAATCACATTCATATCTATTATAGAAAAAAAATTATGCTATACAAAGTGAGTATCACTCTTTAAAAATGTTGTTTTTTGAAAAAAACTAGTTTTCGAGGGAGATAGAAAAATGGAAGCAAATTGATTCCAAAATTATCAAAATAATATTTTTAGAATCTACATACAAAATGACACAAATGACCAGTTCACATCATCTACAATTCGTTACGGTTTAGAAGTAATAGTGTCTGAATCTGAAGTTTTTTTCCTAGAAATGAATATTGCAGTGTCAAAGTTGGCAAAAAAGTGTAACCCACTATTGTGGTTTCACCCTCAAGGGAAAGAAGAGGGCACATCCAAAACCCCTTGGAATTAGATCAACATTCAGACCTCTAAGGTTTAGATCTGTCTAATTCCTATCTTTCCCTAATCTAATGGTCCCCAAGTAAAAACTTAGCGGTTTTCATACATCTATTGGTGGAAACCCTAACATTTTCACAATTACAATACCATAGATGAGAATGTCATTAAAGAGAACCAAAATAAATTTACATAAGAGACCACCAAACATTGCATTAATGAGAATTTTAAAGGTAGAGGAGCATTTGATAAGTTGAAGAGGATGACCAAATATACACAATGGCATTCATGAGTCTAGAAGGTATTTTGAGGAATCTCAACTTCTTTGACTTGAATTTTTTGTTAGATTGAACAAAGATTTATCTTAGTAAAAAATTGAGCCCCAAAGAGCTAACCAACATATCACAAATATTGGGGAGGAAATGTATTCTTGATGGTTAATTTGTTGAGTTCGTAAAAATTAGTGCACATTTGCAATCCTTTTCTTAGGAATCATAACTACTAGAGAATAGTATGGAATACTACTAGGCTAAATGATTTATGCCTCTTGGAGCTCCTTTGCTAGCTTCTCAATTTCATTATTTTGCTTAAAAAGGTACTATTAGGGTCAAATATTAGGATGATGGGTAATTGACATGAGGGGAATGGAATGGTCGTAGGACCTTAGAGGGGGTAATCCTTTGGGATCCTCAAATATTGATCGATACTTATCAAGGAGGAATTATAAATACAACAAAGTATAAAGAGATAGAGGTTGAACTTGTAGAAAGTAAAATTGAACCTAACTACATTATTTTGTTCATGTGTGAAATATGACTTCTCAAATAGAAAATAGCCAACATATTCGTTAGCATAGGTTTAGCAATATGTATTTCTCCTTACTCATTTTTATCAAGGCCTCCCAGATTAATCTTCATATCCTTTACCTTCATTCTAGACACACACACACACACACACACACACACACACACACACACACATATATATGCTTGAAAATTAAATTCAATTACAAACTTTTGTAGTAGATAGAGAGGAGATTGCATTTACATGCAAGCTACCAGGTCTAGTTCAACTCTACGATCCACTCTTTCTAAATCCATAGACTCACATGGATTGGGATCAATAATGCATGAAAAGTGTCATGTGTTTTACAAGTCTATGATTCGATCTATATGTATTATATTCATCTTTACTTTGTTGGATGGTGGGATTTAAGGGCATGATAGAATTTTATAATTTGCATGCATACTACAATGTGTAAATGTATTTTTGTTGTCTATTTTCTATGTGGCTAAAGTGCAATTTCAACTTTGCAACCATGCAAGATAAGATCATATGCCTAATTTTTATTTTCTATTAGTGGGGGTGGAAATATTACATTTAGAGTGAAAATGGACTCTGTGACTTTTTTTCTTTTGTGTCTTTATGGACTTGCAAGGATGCACAAATTTTTTAAAACATAAATTATAAATGTGCAAATAGACTCTATAAATCTACATAGGACTAGTCAGAGCATTTCCACTTTAGGTGAAATTGTCTTTTCCTAGGATGCATTATTACTTGTGTCGGGTGGTTGAGTTTTAATTAACTCCTACCTACCCTTGCATCTCATTGAGCCACATGTCATGATTGTGTGTTCTCATTCCCTTTTGCCTTGCCTATATAAGCAAACTCATGTACATTGTATGTTAATCCACTTCATATCATGGAATCTAATTGATTCTATTTTATTGCATCATTGATAGGAATACAAGTTTATTCTTATCACAATTATTTCTCTCTCATTCTTGTGCTTTCCATTGCAATAGATCTTGGGTGGCTACCTTCATAGCCAATTCTTACATAGTAGCAGAGCCATTAGAGTGCAATTGGTTTGCCATTTGAGAGAATTTTGGTGCAATTTGGGGTTTTGTATTTTGGAGCTTTCTATTGTAAGTTAATATTGGAAATTGTTGGGTTAGATCCGAGGTTACCATTGGATTGAGGAGGTTTGATAAAGTCAAAATTGCCTTTTGATTCGTCGAAATCTAACATTGGAGGCCAAATCTAGAGCCATTTGAAGATGCAGGGTGGTTACCTATCCCAGGGGAGATATGCAATTTTGGAGCACTTTGGGAAAAATCCATCATCGCCATCGTGCTTAGAAGGCCCAAAAACCCTAAGATAGCTTATTCATTTTCCAAAATCGAAATAGTTGACTCATAGTTGAGAAAAATCTCCCCCTTCTCTATCATCTGAACATCTCTATTGTTGGTACGATTTTTTTTTTTTTAATTTAAAAAATCTTCATTTTGGGCATTATTCTTTTTTTTTTTTTATAATCGAATTAAATCTGAATTTTACATTTCAAGGGGGGGGGGGATTTTTTTTTTTTTTAAACAAACTTTTTTTAAAAGATTTTTGTGGAATTGCAGAATTTGTACTTGCGACCCCGTAGGCAAAGCCTATGGGCCCCGCAAGTACTGCCTCCAGGTATCACAGGGATTTGCGGCCCGCAAGACCCCATGACCCCCACAAGGGGTTTATATTTTTAAAAAATAAAAAAATTACTATTAAAGTTTTTAATAAAAATAAACTTTTTTTATTTGTTTTGTTTTTTAAAAAATCAAAAAATTATTTTTATTTATTATTATTTAATAAAGTTTTTCCAAAAAAAATTGAGTGCATTTTTTTTTCTTTATTTTCTAATAATTTTTCTTTCAAATTTTTCTCTATAAAGTTTTTTTATCATGGATTTTTTATAATTAATTTTTATTAAGCTTCATAAGTTTTTTTAAAAACAAAAATGTCATTAAATAAGAAAAATTAACAACACAATATTTTTGTCTACCTATCATACCTGTATTGCAACATTCTCCAACTGGCAACCAAGGGGGGTCAGTTTGCTCCTATGTTTTTCTTAGCAACATACCAATCAGAGGCATCTTCATTTGCAATCTTCTATATGACATCTTTGGTGGCATCTCATTTAGTTTCACGATTTACACTATGTCATGTTGTATTATCTTGCATGAGCTATGTTGTTCTTGCACTAATATAAAGTGCCACACCTCTTTGTACTTTGTCATTAATGACATATTTGATGCAATCCTCTAGTACTCCATAGATTAGGAACTATCTTGTGAGATTTGGTACATGTCTCATGTTGAGAATGTATGTAATTTGAGTATCCAGACATTCATACAAGTTGTCTCCATGCCTAATCTCTATCATGTTACAGTGAGGGATTCATCAGTCATTATTCATCAACATTGGTACTTGGTTTTGTCACACTTTGACATTCTTGGTGCAACATTGGCTCAATTTCTTATAGGGAGGAATGAACTGTTAGACATCATTGGACCATCCTTGCAAGAGATTCTACATTGAGGGGGGACTTCATGGTCTCTCTTCTTCTGTCATATGGGGGGACTTTTTCCTCACATGAGGTTTTGTCCTTCTCATTCTTCATTGAGAGCATTTGTGTGTTCATCTCTCTTTTGGGAGGAAGTTTTTTCCCATTGGGTTTTTCTCTCTTTCTCTATTTGTGAGAGATTGCATTACATTTGTTCATGGGTACCTAACATCGCCTAGTAGCCGAGAATCATCTTGCATTGTTAGCTTGAGTGTACATTCCCCTAAGTTGCACTTAAGGGAGGGGTGTTGGTGTAATTAGTTTATTTTATTTATCTCTAGGATATACTTTACTTAAGCTTACTTAGGGAATTTTATAGGATTAGTTGGAGCATTTCTACTTTAGGTGGAATTGTCCTTTCCTAGGATGCATTATTAGTTGTGTTGGGTGGTTTAGTTATAATTAACTCCTACCTACCCTTGCATCTCATTGAGCCATATGTCATTATTGTGTGCTCTCATTCCCTTTTGCCTTGCCTATATAAGTAAGCTAATGTACATTGCATGTTAATCCAATTCATATCATGGAATCCAGTTGATAATGTTTAATTGTATCATTGATAAGAATACAAGTTTATTCTTATCACATATTATTTCTCTCTTGTTCTTGTGCTTTGCATTGCCTCTAGATCTTGGGTGGCTACCTTCATAGCCAATTCTTACAGAATCAATTAGACATATAATGTTTTAGGAATTTTACCTGGCACATGATGACTAAACAAAGATACAAGTTAAACTTACTAACTAAATAGAGAAAGTAATCCTCATCCCTTGACTAGTAAATGAATTATTTCCGTTCCTAAAATCTACCAAAGCTTGTTATTATAGCCTAGTTATCAAGCTAGTGTCTAAATTCACCTTCAATAATAGAAGCCTACTGGAATATGCAAATATTTAAGTAGACACAATCATTTGATCACCTGGACATTGCTCTAATGTCATTCTTGAATCTATAACCATAAGGGAATTATATTTGATCTCCTATTCTAGTCAAAGCTCTAATGTTAGCTAGGCATCTATAGTTGTGGTAGAAATAGACAAATGAGTTCTTTCACATTTCACTAATATTTCTCTTTTTCTTTTTTCGTTTTTCTTTTTCCTTTACAGTATTTCTTTTTTAGATTTTACAAATCTATCTCAATATAAAATTAGTGAAGCCTATTACTAGATTGGTGACCATAATGGTATTGAAGAAGGTAGACTTTGAGAACATTTTCATGTGATTCTGTGACTTTGAAAATTCATGAATAAGTAAACCAAATATTAAAATGTACAACCTTATATGAGGTTTAAGGAATGCATATTCAAATGAGCTATAGCCCATCCAAAATTTCACTAGTCACGCACAAAATCATATTGAAAATGATTGTAAAGAACATCAAATTTGAAATAAATATAATTTCATACTAAAACATAATAATACTCACCTTAGGAGACATTGTTTTTAGTACTTGAACATATATATTTTCCTTAGAGACAACATTTCCCCTTAATGGGTCTCACTCCTACTGCAACGATGCCCACTCCAACAACAAAATTGATTTTGAATCAGTTTCCTACTACTATGTCTCCTATTGCCCTTGCTTTTCTAAGCCTTTGCTTGTTCATGTGGGCATTGGATCAAAGTCCTTGTTTCCTGCAACTATGGGATGTGGGTTTTTTGTCCCCTTCGGTGTTGTGGGGTCTGCCTCAACTTGTCTAGTAGGTTCGGTGGTGGTTGGTAGTGCTTTGATACTAGTTCTCTCTGTTACCATGAGGGAGTTTTTCCCTCTATACACTCTCTTGTTCGTCGACCTCTTGTGGTTGGTGCTATGAGTGTTGGGGTCCCCCCAAGGCCTTTTTTACTATTGGTGGATGGAGCTTTGCTCGTGTTGCTAGATCTAATGTCGCCCTTCCTCCAAAGGGGAAATCTTGTCCTCTTGGTTGTACCAAGACCTCCCCATTGTGGTTTGTGGTGGAAAATGTGGATTTATACCAATGTCATGGGTTGGTGTGTAGATATGTGGCTCTCCAGCCTTCTCTCCTGAATCTACATAGCTTGGTGATGGATTCTTGGAAGCCCTTGATTGCTAGTAACATAGAGCTCTTCCATTATGCCAAGTATTTTTTTATTGCTTCCTTTGGTTCTTTTGATGATCGTGACTTGGTGTTGAGCAAGCTATGGGCTTAGAGAGTCAACTCTCTCAATCAAGCCCGAGAAAAATTCTCTTAACCCTCTTAGTGAACCACTCAATGTGCATCCAGTGTGGGTTCGTCTTCCTCATATTCCCCTTCATTTTTGAGAGAATTCTTGTTATGATTCCATTGGAAACTCTATCAATTTCTTTTTGAAGGTTAATGATACCACTTACTTCATGGGTCATTCTACTAGTGCTCACATTTTAATTGACATCAACACCTGTATGCCTCTCCCTAGGGATGTGGTTCTTATTGTTGGGGATAGGCCATAGAATCAATCATTGGATTATGAGGGCATCCCCTTTCGATGTCATAGATGCTTCTCAACTAGTCACTTAGATACAAATTTTTCTCTCACATCATAAAGGCACTACTACTTAGTGGAAGGATGTTAATGGTGATCACTTGACTGTCAAGGCTTCCATTTCTGCTTTTGATGACTCTTCACAGGTTGATGACTCCTCCTCCTAGGATGATTTTGAGCCTCTTATTGTTGGTATGACCTCCTCAAACCTTCTGGAGTGGTGGTTGATGGTCAACAATCTACTCCAGGTGTTGACAGACCCTCTAAAGGGATTTCCCCACTTGTAATTATGTTCTTAACAATAGTATTTCCTAGACTATTGTTAGTCATAGGTGAAAAGGTAGTTCTTCTTTCTTCAAAACTCTTCCTTGAGTTGTGGGTGAAATTTCTTTCTACACTTGAGGTGGGTTTCTAGTTGTACTATTAGTGAGTTGTAAAAGGTCTATTTTGTCCTTTGTTTTGCTGACAATGGTTTGTTTGTGACCTACTATCAATGACCTATTTGGGATAAGCTTGTATCCTGATAAACACCCTTTTTTATTGCTTTTATAGTCAAAACACCCTTCATCCCTTAAAGCAAACCTAGTTAGAGAAAAAAATGACAATAATGATTCACGATAAAACACACAACAATGGCTAATTCAAAGAAAATTACATATCCTAAATAGGAACAAACATGATAAAATAGAAATAATTATGTACATGGTAAGACTCCAAATTAATAAGGCATTAAAGTGGTTTTTGAGGAACCACCCATTAATAGGTAAAGATATAGTTTCTCTACTTAAAATTCAAAGCCTAAAAGTTTTTGAAGGGGATTTGACCAAAGTGCATCAAATTTCCAATGGCCAAATTTTTTCTCATGTGCCTCATAAAAAAATTAGATCAGAAATTTAGAATTCCTTAAGCCTCACTTATTGCTCAAACCATCCCTTCATTTATCCTAATTGAACTTATTAAAGTGTTCTTTTGTTGCATCTCACTTCTCCTCTAGTTGGATGATATTTAATAACTAGAGGAATACAAGGTAAGAATTGTTGATAGGTGCTCTGGTGTGCTCACCAAACCATATATAATATCAATGCATCTTGTATCTCCTAAAAGATAACCAAGCTCCAAGAATGAAAATGACCACCCCAAGGTCTTTGATAAGTAGGTCTTGGCCTAAGATATAGCTTAATTGTATATCATGTTTTTTTGGTAGCACAAAAGGGAAATTATGTAATTATTATGTTGGAATCCTAAAATAGGGTTAGATCTATAATATATATGGAGGTTTACACCTTTCTTAATCGAGAAATTATCTAAGGACCTTAGAACCTAAAAATTCTTTTAAATCTAGAAATAATATGTTTTCATCAAATACGATGCTAGTGTTTTTTGTTCCTAAACTAGCCACTAGTTATAAACAAAAGTGCCAAAGTGAAGGAAATAATAGAAAAGGGGTTAGAAAGATCCTAAGTTTGAACTTTTATAGTAGTATCACAAGGGCAATGAAATATTTGGAGAAAATTAATGTCATGAAGACCCATTAAACACCCAATACTAGTACAATTCAATAAGATCCTTTAGAACAATAAAATGAAATGTTCAAGCTAACCATGCAAGTAAAATTTACAATCAATAGATTGCAACAGGTATGAATAGTATATTCATCATATGATTTTAATTGTGGATATACGAATGGATATATTTATACAAGTTCTTTTAATAGTTTCACAAAGACATATTAAAAGAATACATTATAAACTAATAAACCACAAAGGTACTTACAACACATATGAATCTCAAATAGGTTTGTGGTAGACATGAATATGAGGAGACACACTTCAATGGAGATAAAATCATAATACCATATATTCTCAAAATTATCATGTTAATCTCCAACACATTAGAAATATCCTTCTCCCATAATCATTCCTCCATCATATTTGCATATTTATGCATCCATAATCAATATGTCAAAGTATTCACCTTCATAAAACATCACTACATCACAATTTCAATACATCACCAATAAATATATAAATATTTATAGTACTCATGCCAATATTTACTTGACAAGTTTTTTTTTTCCAAAGAAGGTATCTCATTCCTCTCCAACTCCACACATGGATCTCTTTATTTGATATAGAAATCCAAAATCAACACAAACACCCTTTCCTACACACATAAATATACATCAAACACAAATATTCACAAGTGTAAGAGTTGGTATATAATGTTCTAAAACATGCAAGACTGGCTAAAGATTATAGCCACCAAAGATATAGGAACTTCATGGAAGAACAAGAGATATCAGCTATGAGAATAATTATATATTATTGAAGGATGCAAATGATAGATTATAATAAATTGAATTAGATTACAAAGGGAACCCCTTGGTTATATAGGCCAAGGTGAACATATGATTGCATAAGATTATTGTTGGTGTGAAAGGAATGTTCTACCTAGCTAGTTCATCATCAAGGTCTCAATCACACATGTTACTTAAGTTTACTTAGGGTACACCTAGGTCTTAGGAATCTCTCTCCGCATCTAGTTGTCATGTGATCTTATCTTATACATTTAATTCTTTTTTCCTAGATTATTTAATATTTGTCATATTAGTTATCTCAAGTCATAAGATTAAGAATATAAGTCTTATGAGGTTGATTGGGAAGGTATGGTGGAGTTGGATCTTGGGATGTGGATTGGACCAATGAATGAGTTAGAACTCATGGAGCTGACTTAGGTGGTGATTGGGATGGTAGGTCATGAGATGGTGAAGCATGAGGAGCTAGGGGAGTGTTTTATTTAGAGAGAGGTGGAGATGGTGGCCTAATAGTAGGAGAAGGTATTGGGATTATCCTCCACATATTGATGAATGGGATGTTATCTTCCTCACTCTAACTAGACTCAATTTTAACTTTTGTTTTTCTTTCCCTTTCCTCTTATTACTGCCAATTAGATCCTCTCTTTTCATTCTATTATACTACTTTAATAATCACACTAAATGATTCCCTAGTGACAAAATGAAGCATGAAAAGTTGACAAGTTTCTCTAACAAAATATTAAGAGACTTGTACTCTTAGTGAAAGCACTTATCTCGCTCAAAGCTCCTCATTTTGAATCAAAAATCAACACAAGGGCCAAGTGAACTAGATCAAATCCTTTCCAATTCCACCCATTCTAAATGGAATTGGTCTCTCTTTTCCTCCAAAACTACACAACTCAAGGTAGGAAAATTTAGAGTATCCTCTATTAGGATTTAGGTGCCATAAACCTTGTAATAATTTATTATTTTCTTAATATAATTTATAATTTACCCATAAGAGGTTAAACCATTTAAACAACAATGGTGAAAGAGACCATGTAAATGCAAATGTACTTTTACCATTTGTCCCCTAGGGAAGGAAAAAATAGCTAGGTGACTCCCCTTGGAATATTCTATTTTGAGGTGCTTGGACACTTGTCATGAGTTGTAAGAGAATATATGATAGTTATGACAATAATTATTGCTATGACAACATCTATGACAATATTTATGACACAATCCTTACATAGGTGCATATGCATGAGAGATGTATTATGACAGTTGTAAGAGCATATGTAAGAGGTAATTTGGGAGGTGGGTATGATTTTTTATTAGTGTTTTTTTTACCTATTGTTTGGTGATACTATAGTGGTATTTCATCCTCACAAACTCCTATAAATTGGTGCCTTGAGCTAGTGTTATTCATTCAATCTTGTTCAGTTTGTAGGGTAACAAAGTGTCGTCAAGTTTTATAGAGGTCTATAGAGAAGTGTATTGTTGTTGTATTCTTCACTGGATTATTCGAATCCTTGCCTCTCTTTTTGTTGTGGATTTCTTTTCCGAAAGAGTTTCTCCACGTAAATCTAGTGTTTCATGTGCAATGGTTTTCTTGTTCTTGTTTTGATTCTACAATCACTGTGTTAATGGCTAATCTTTAGTTTTAGATTTGCAATAATTTTGAGTTCAAGTTCATATTGTAATCTTTTTTCACCTTCTTTTACAAAATTTGGTATTAGAGCTAACGGTTTTGTTGAAAGAGAAACACCTTTCTCTATAAGTGTTAAAGTTTTTTTGCTACAGTGGGAGCTTTTATTTTGTGGGTTTTTTGCAAATTTGAGAAAGGTTGTATACCATGGCCTTCATCTTTTGTCAATATATTGAGAAGTTTGATGGAACTAGTTACGAGACATGGAAGCTAAAATTTGAGAATCTCCTAGAAGAGAGAGATCAGTGGTTTCCTATTTCAAAAGAAAAGAAACCAGAGGATTCTACCTTGAAAAATGATGAGTGGAAAAACTTAAACACGAAGGCATGAGGAATCATTTAGTTGTGTCTAATTGACTTTGTCCTCCTAAATGTCTCTACAGAAGATACCACATACAAGCTATGCAAGAAATAGGTGATATCCATAAAATTAAGAGTTTGTCTAACATTCTATATCTGAAAAGACGTTTGTAATCTTTGAAAATGAGGGACGATGATTCTATTATCGAGCATTTGAATTTAATTTTAGGTCAACTTGTATCAAAATATGTTAGTGATGCTGTGAGAAATGGCTACAAGAGTAAAAAACAAAGCTCAATGTTAGTATGCTAGTTCAACCATGAAACCAAGAATAAAGAACTAAATACCATTTCAAAACATATTCAAAGGAGATTTAAAAGAAAAAAAAATGAAGGAAGCACAAAGAAAGAAAGAAAGAAAGATGAGTTCTTCCTAAGATGCCTCCATGATGCTTTTATGGTTATTCCTCCCTTGTTTCTCTCCTCTCCAAGTCCCAAAGTAATGAAGCTCTCAGCTTTTAGCACAAGCCATGGATGTCATATGGAGATTCAAGATTGTTTGAAAATGCTTAAATAAGATGGTATGCAAATGAAAATGATGATGCTATGAGGAAGCTCTATATGTCTATCCTAATATCAGTATAGTAACAATTCTCTAATGCTTCCTTCTTTGCTCGAGGATGAGGGCTCCTTTTATAGGGAAAAATGTTGATTGAATGACTAAGATTGAGTGAGCTTGTGAATGGCTAGGATTGATGGGTTTGTGATCCATGTGATGGTTTTAAATCCAATCCCATGATGACAAGTGTCAATATGAGATGGCTTGAGAGGAGGGGTAAAGAGCATTTAATGCCTGAGAAGACATGAGGGTAACCTCATGTAGGTTGGGTTATTGGATAAAGCTACTATCCAAGGGTAAGGTTATTATCTAATGGGTAAATTCTTGTGAAAATTTTACCCATGGTTAAGCCTTGACCAAAGGGTCAATACCCATATGGGTTGGAGTGTTGAAAGAGGAAATGCATTTAAGACTCCATAAGAGCCTTAAATGACTTTTGAAGACTTTTTTTTTTTTGTGGGGGGTGGGGGGGGATTTTTGGATTAGGATTGTGCAAATGTTTAGAAGAGGGATTAGGCTAAATTGGAAGGGGTTAGAAGAGTCTAGAAGGGGTTTAGAGAAATCTAGAAGAGTCTAGAAAGAGGTAGGTGTGGGTAAATAGTTTTTTTATTAAAATAAAAATCTATTTAAATGTGCAACTTGCATTTGTAGGAGAATACAAGTGGATGGGTTATTTTTAAATAAATATTGATTTATTAAAAAAAGGATTTGATTTTTTAATAAATGTTAAATTTATTTAAATAGCAATAAGGAAGGATTTGATTTTTAAATAAATGTTAAATTTATTTAAAATAGGAAGAAAGGGAGTGAATTAAATAAATTAGATTTATTTAATAACCTGGACTATAGTTAGTAATTAAATAAATTGATTAAATTTATTTATCTTAGAATAGAAGAATAGGCTAAGGTGAATTAATTAATTAATTTAATTAATAGAAGAATATTTAATCATTAAATAAATATTTAATATTCATTTAATTAATAGACAAATTTGTGTGTCTACATTTGCCCCTCTTTGAGATAGTGTGGTTTATCGCACTGTTTCAAAGAACAACAGATAGGTATTAGAAAAATGCCCTAGGGATGTTAGTTTTGTGGGTCGGTATGCCCCCTCGAGAGATGGGCCAAAATTTTTGAAAAATCGAGAGATCTCTCGAAAAAGAGAAAGAAATTAGGGGATGATAGAGGAAATGAAGTTGGAATAAATGGCGAAAGAATGGAGGAAATTGGGGTTAAAATGGAGAAATGACAAGCCTCAAAAGTTCCTAGGGTCCACGACAGTCAATGGGGTGAAGCAAGGGGAGGGTTGGGGAGATTATATTTAGGCTAGAAGAGGTAAAATGGTCCTCATTTGCACACTCTCCTATAGTGATCTAGAGCTCCTGACAGTGACATTTGTAGCAGATTGGTTGAGCAAAAAATGGTGTTCCCACTCGCAGATCATTGATTTGAGAGGATCCAAAGGTACCAGCGACCATCTGACTATGGACCCCCAATATGTCTAATTCTAAATTTTGCAGTTAGAGCTCATTTATTGCACTTAATAGCTAGGGGAAAAATTCAGACGACAAAGGCACTAAACCGCTGTTTTAGTGCTTTTGTCGCTCAAAATAGCACTTTAGTGCCGAAATGGCGCCTTTGTATAGTAGTTGTAGTGCTTTTGTCAATGTAGCGCTAGTGTTAGGGAGTTTTAGTGCTAATGTTTTCATTGTTTTTTCGTTATTGTCATGGTCATATAAATGTGATTTTTGTAGCACTATCGTTGCACACTGTAATGCGTATGTGCCAATGTAGCGCTTTTGTAGGTATAAAGTAGTGCTAATGTTCGTTTTAGCATTGTTGTGTTAGTAGAATAGAGATCTTGATGTTGCTTAGCGCTTTTGTCAAATTTTTAGTGCTTTTGGGTCTGAGTATAGGACAGTCAATGTCGATGCCCCAATTTCATGGTGAAGTTGACATTTGATGTCAATGTTGCTGGTGTATGCATGTTTGTGACTTGTGTGAGACTCAATGTACCCGTTGAGACTAGGCAATATGATGTCATGCCTATTGGTAGTCTAGGTTCTATGAGTCAAGTTACCTGATGAGACTTAGATACTTGAAAAAGTGTCTGATAAAGTCTAGGTAATAGTCGTATTTTTGCATAGCAAAGAGATCGACACTTTTGTTTGAATGTGTACGTAGGAGGATCACCTAGGAGTGTTGGAGATGCGAGAGAGGAATCCAACCACAAAGCATCTGCATGATCTGTTGACAAACCCTAAGATCGACTGCATATGTGCTGCAGGACTATTTGATATGATGCATCTACCTATGATTCGTATGAATTGCGGACTACTGACTGCGCTGGCCGAGTGGTGGCATAGTGAGACATGCTCATTCCACCTGGCGATGGGAGAGATGTCTATTATACTCGAGGATGTCTAGAGGATTTTGCACATTTCTATCATTGGGGAGGTGGTCACCTATAATAGGGCGATGGACGAGGCGACACTACGACGAGTGTTTCCCTATCCAGAGTTAGAGGTGTATGTAGGATCTATCCCTTGGGAGGATATAGCGGATTTATATGAGCCACTACCAGCGGTACTATCATGCATCATTGGAGGGATCCTATGCCCTGATTGGAGGTCACGTGGTCTTGCTATTGGTTGGGGACAAGTCATTGAGCGGATGGCCAGCGAAGGCACTCGATATGCATGGGGGCCATGTGTATTGGCCCATTTGTACAAAGATTTGTATGAGGTGGTTTACCATGGCATCGCCTCACTAGGCTTAGGGATCACATTTCTACATATTTGGTCATGGGAGCACTTACCCATCACTAGACCTATGTGTATTTGATTTAGGGCGATTGATCTACCCTATGTTTATATATACAGAGGGATGATGACACAACCCCAACTGGGGAAGCTAGAGTACTGGAAACAGGCACTGGATGATTCAGATACAATGATATGGCATCCCTACCTAGATTGTGATAAGTGGGAGGATGATGTAGAGGCGATGCCCTATGTATTCACAGTGCGGTTTTTGATTGGGCACACATCTTATGTAGTTGAGAGACATCTGCCCGACCGAGTGATGAGGTAGTTTGGTTGGACAAAGGGTATGCAACGGGGTTCCGAAGAGTATTCCAAAGTTGTCCGAGAGAGATTCCAATGGGGGCCTGTATTGCCCTATGATCAGGTGTTGGTAGAGTTTCAGACTTTACAGGCAAGACCATGGCCATATCAAGCATAGGTGGTAGATGCGAGGGTGACAAATGAGTATGCACAGTATTTTACCGCACATATCTTTCCACATATTTCAGATCCAACAGAGCCGGTGCCACTATTTGAGGATGACAAGGCTCCGAGACAGGGGAGGAGGAGGAGGTGGAGATTAGATAGGGGAGGTGGAGGAGGTGGTGGAGGTGGATTAGGTGGTGGGGGTTTGAGGAGAGGCAAGGGTGGGCTTCCTTTGCAGCTAGGACATGGACCAGTTATACAAGGACCAACAGTAGCAGCAACATGAGAGAGGGGAGAGGGAGTAGCAGAGCGAGATATGGGCGGCAGTGGGGATGTAGGTGGAGATGCAGGTGTGGGGGAGGGACATGGTGGAGATGTGGTGATGGAAGAGGGACATGGAGCCACGGGTGGTGGACAGGGGGACCTTCAAGAGGTCATGGTAATGTGATTACAAACTCATCTCACCACCATCGAGGATCACATCCGAGATTTAGAGGCTCAACTTGATGATAGGGATACAATGATTGCTGCAAGAGATGTTCAATTATTCGCCCGAGGGACTGAGCTGACTACTATACGAGCAGGGAGAGGGATGATGCGATAGATAGAGTGAGGCAGCTACAGGACAGGGCCTGAGCATTAGAGGGAGTACAGGGACATGGTGCCATAGACGAGGTGATGAGGGAGATGCGTCGGGCAGGAGTTGAGATTGATTATTGGTAGGTATTATATGAGCAGGTGGTTCCCAATAGTCAGCAGGCAATGAGATACTCCCAGATGCGGCGGGTGAGATCAAAGCGGTCTTAGAGGGGTCAGAGTAATGAGTGTGTGATGGGTCCTCATCGATGAGATGGTGAGGGTGGTGGTGGGGGTGGAGGTGGTACCACGACATTTGGTGTGAGTGGTATTTGAGGTGTCCTTTGCATTTATGACATTTGTTACTATACTAATATTTGGATGGCTCTTGGTAGTCTATATTTTTGACATCATTGTATTCGGATACATGTGTACTTTACTTTGATGAGATCTTAGTTGTGGTGGTGATGATATGATATGCATTTATGTGATGACATGATTTTATATGATGATACTAACATGTGGATGCGGGTTATGGTTGATTCTATCTATATGTATGATGTTGATATGATGATATTGTTATGTGGATGCAGGTTATATTTGATATATGCGATGATACTTTATGTGTTGGAGATGATAGTGTGATTTATGATAATGCTTATTTGAATGTAGGTAGATGAAATGAATATGTATGTTTTTGACAATGTGATGAATGATGTATACTTCTTGATAATGTAAAATAGATGTAAGATGATATTAGTAAAAATGTTTATGCAAATGATTGGTTATTTATGATAGTAATATGTACTTGTGAATATATATGTGATGCAACAGATGAATCATTTGTGTGGTTTTGCAGTATATGATGATAATGATAGATAATATTGATGTGATGATAAAATAAAATGATGATATGAACTAGATTTATGTGAATTTTAAAATGTACAAAATGAATCTAATGAATGTAAATGAATGCACTAAAATGACTCCACCTAAATGAATCTACATGAATGTAAATGAATGCACCTAATGAATGCACTAAATGAATGTATGAATGGATGTAAATGAATGCATTGAAAGAAATCTACATGAATGGATGTAAATAACTAATGCCACTAAAAATGTATTTAAAATGAGATGAAGATAAATGAATTAACTGAATGCAACTTAACAAATGAATATGAATGCACCTAAATGAATGCACTAAATGAATGTAAAGAATGAATGCACTTAATGACTTAAATAAATGCACTTTAAGGATTTGAAATGAGATGTACCTAATGAATGCACTTAATGATATGAAGTGAATGATAATACCAACTGAATTGACCTAAATGCGTTGAAAATGAAACTATTTATAAATGCTTTATACCCTATATGAGACATAAATGCCAATGTGTTAAAACATGCAAAGATGATATGGAGATGTGAGAGGATGTATCAGAATACTTCGTCATGATGTTTGTGCAAGATAAGCCTTTGATAGCGAATTTTTTCATAGCATCCCTTATTAATTACATGCTTGATAAAATATATGTACAATGTATAAATGAATGGGTGATATGCAATGGAATGCAATATATATAGATGAGATGGAATGGCGATCCATGGATTATTCATTTTGCTTTGTATCTTCATTGAGCATGGTAGTACCGATCTTGGCTGAGGTATCATAAACCAAGTTTGAACGTTGCACCTGTAAATAAACAACACAAATAAGGAAAATAACCTTCCATTTTGGTTCATATGCAGATGGTTGAGGTATACACTATAGTCAACAAGCCAACAGGGATCCAT
This sequence comes from Cryptomeria japonica, assembly GCF_030272615.1. NCBI lineage: Eukaryota > Viridiplantae > Streptophyta > Pinopsida > Cupressales > Cupressaceae > Cryptomeria > Cryptomeria japonica. The sequence goes on from NC_081412.1 coordinate 265,342,146, forward strand.
GACTGCATATTTCGCATAGGTTTTTTGTAGCTTAGTGAACTTCCCATGTAGACACCATTACTACATGCCTTAGAACTTCATTGGATAAATCCACAGACATAAAACAAAGAAAAAGATATTTGAAGCCCTCCTGCCCACTCTAATCACTTGTGGATATACTAGACTAACATAGGAACCAAATATATATAAAGCAAAAATTCGACCAAGTGCCTATCAACTTAAACAACATCTTCTTGTCAAAGATATATGTCACCATGTCTTGTTTGTTTGAAGGAAGGATGCATCCTTGTTTTAAGACAATTTTGTGTATGTGTGCTTAGAACGTTTGTCTATGTGCTGATCTGATAGGGGGTCATCGTTAAGTAGCTCAAATGTTTTTGTTTTTTTTGGTTGGCTCAATGTTTATGTACAAGGAACAATGTTATTGCAATGTTTTTGAGTGTTTTGGATGTTTTTGGTATTTTTGATATTTTTGGGATGTTTTTTGTGTTTTTAAATGTTTTATGAATGTTTTTGGTATTTTTGAATGTTTTATGAATGTTTTTGGTATTTTTGAATGTTTTATGAATGTTTTTGGAGTATTTTTTAATGTTTTATGAATGTTTTTTGGAGTATTTTAGGATATTTTCCAAATGAGTCACTTGGCGAATCACATGTATGGAGAATACACTCCCATCATTAGATTAAGAATGTTGCCCCCAGTTAGGTTTTGGTGTAAAAGCATGATGTGGGACACATGAGGCAATAACCCTAATTGCAGAGCAATAACAAGCTATGTATGAGTGGATGCAATGGATGTGATTACAACAAGTCTGAGAGACAATGGAGCTACAACCTTTATGAATGGCATCTGTTTGCAAGGTTTTCACCACCGTACTTATCCAAGGCACCACCAAAGTGGTTTTCACCATTTGGATGAATGATTATTCTTTACTATTTTCTTGATTTTTTTATTTTTTTGTACTTTGTTTAGGACTTTTTTCTGAATGTTTTTGGTATTTTCTGATATTTGATGAGCCTGATGCTCTGCACAGCTTATGTATGGAACCTTTTGAGATGCATGTTGTTGGTTGGATCTGCTAGTGGTTCTCCTTCTGAAGTTGCTAACTGATATGCCCTAGACCCGAAGACTGCAGTGATGACATATGGACCAAGCCAATTAGATTCAAAGTTGTCCCAGTGTTCTCGATGTGGTTGATTGTGAGGATTTTTATCTGAGAACAAGATCTCCTACCTCAAATGTGCGAGGTTTGACCCTGTGATTGTAGCTTCTGCTCATGCACTACTGATATTATTTGAGGTGATTGTAGGTAGCTTGTCGCTTTTCATCGAGCAGTTCCAAGTCTTGAAGATAGGAGACTCGATACTCTTCATCAATAATCAAATTGCACAAGGAAACCTGTAGGGATGGTAATTCTACCTCAATAGGAAAAATAACCTTTGCTCCATATACAAGTGAATATGGGGTTGCGCCTGTTGGGGTTCGAATGCTAGTTCGATATGCCCATAGTGTTGGATTCAGACGAATGTGCCAATCACAACTAACATCATTGACTGTCTTCTTGAGGATCCTCAATATGTTCTTGTTCAAGGATTCTACTTGACCGTTTCCTTGTGGGTAATATGGGGTGGATAAATGTTGTTGGATATGAAACTTGTCATAGAGTTCATGAACATCTTGATTTTTGAAAGAAAGCCCATTATCTGTTATGATGGACATGGGTACACCATACCGACAAATGAAGTAATTTAAGATAAATGAAGCGATCTGCTTGCCGGTTACTTGGGTAAGTGGAACAACTTCGATCCACTTGGTGAATTATTTTGTGGTGGTAATGATGAAGTTGTGACTATTGGATGAAGATGGATGGATTTTACCCACAAGGTCCAGTCCCCATTGACAAAAGGGCCATGGTGTTGTGATGGGTTGCAATTCTTGCATTAATGCATGTATCAGATCTCCATGAACTTGGCACTTCTTGCACTTTCTGACAAAGTAGTAGGAGTATTTTTTTTCCATAGAGAGCCAATAGTAGCCAACTCGCATGATCTTTTTAGCTAACAAAGGGCCACTTGAATGAGCCCCACATATACGTTCATGTACTTCTTCTAAAATTGTGGTCACCTCACCTCTCTCTAAACATTGGAGGAGAGAACCATCAAGACCTCGTCAGTATAGGGTTTTAGCAATGATGGTGTATCAAGATGATTGGTGAATGAAGGTTTTGCGTTGGTTGTTTGATTGGTTAGGTGGAAGGATTTTATCACATAGGTAAGAGTAAAACTCACCATACCATGGGGAATCGGGACTGATGAGTTGACAAACCATCTCAGATTCTGGGATATCATAAGTGGGGATCCAAAGTTGTTTAACTAAGAACTCATAACATGTTGAATTTTGTGGAAGATACATGAGAGAGGATATGGTAGCCATTGCATCTACAGCTCTATTCTGATCTCAAGGAATCTACTCAAAAGTGATAGCGGTGAATAATTCTTTGAAGCTATCAACCATTTTCTTGTAAGGCATGAGCTTATCATCCTTAGTTTGGTATTCATCATTGACCTATCAGATTACCAGTTGTGAATGGCCATAGACCTGTAGCTCCTTTAAGTTCCATTGAACGACCATTCTTAATCCCGTGATCAAGGCTTCATACTCTTTTGTGTTATTTGTGCATGGGAATGTGAGCCGATATGATTTTGGAATGTTGTCACCCTGAGGTGTGATAAAAAGAATGCCGACTCCTGAACCATGTCTAGTGTATGAGCCATCAAAATATAGTTTTCATTGTTATGCTGACATGACTGTGAAGATTTCCTCATCTAAAAAATTTGAGATGAGCGAATGTTCACCTATGAGTGGTGCTTTGGCCAACTGATTTGCAATGACCTACCCTTTGATTGTTTTTTAGTCCACATACTCTATGTCAAATTTACTGAGGAGCATAACCCACTTTTCCAAACGGCCTGTTAGCACTGCTTTACTGAGTAGGTACTTGAGTGGATCAATTTTGGAAATGACTTGTATCTTGTGTGCCATCATGTAGTGTCTTAGTTTATTGGCTGCTAAAATTATTGCTAGACAAGCTCGTTCAATAGGGGTATAATTGAGTTCATACTCGACTAGTGTCCTAGAAATGTAATATACTGCACATTTTTTGCCTTCTTTATTATGTTGTGCGAGTAAGACGCCTAAGGCCGTAGCTGTAGCTGATATGTATAACAATAACGGCCTATCTAGAGATGGTGGTGTCAGCAAATGTGCATCATTAGCTAGGTAGTCCTTTAACTGCTAGAATGTTTGCTAGAAATACTCTTCCCATTTGAAACAAACATTCTTGTGAAGCAGATGTGTGAAGGGATGACATTTATCAGCCAATTGTGCAATAAAGCGACGTATTGATTGTAGCCTTCCTTGTAATGTCCTCAATTGACTAATGTTCCTAGGAGGTGGAATTTCCATAATTGCTTTGACCTTTGCGGGATCAACCTCAATTCCTTTGTTTGAGACAATGTACCCTAGGAGCTTCCAGAGGTCACTCCAAAGACACACTTCTTTGGATTTAGGTGTACATTATATTGCTCTAGTCTGTTGAAGATTTTGTCTAGCATGATGAGGTGTCCATCTCTTGTTAATGATTTAGCTAGTAAATCATCCACATAGTCTTCCATTAGTGTATGCATCATGTAGTGGAAGATGGTAGTCATTGCTCTTTGATATGTGGCACCTACATTCTTGAGACTAAATGGCATTACATTCCAACAATATCTACCCCATGGGCATGTAAAAATTGTTTTGTGTCGATCCTATTGAGCAATCTTTATCTGGTTGTATCGTCAAAATCCATCCATGAGTGATAGAATTGCATGTCCTGCTATGAGGTCCATGATCATATCAATGTGTGGAAGAGGGAAGTCATCCTTAGGACATGCATTGTTGAGATCTCTAAAATCTGTACAGATATAGATGCCCCTAGTTGATTTTTCCACTGGTACAAGGTTGGAGATCCATTCTGCATAGTCAATGGGTCTTATGAAACCTACATCTAAGAGATTTTTGAGTTCCTCTTTTACCAATAGTGCAATTTGAGGGTGCATCTTCCTGAGCTTTTGTTTTACCAATTTTGCTCCTTCTGCTACTGTCAAATGATGCATTACGAGTTCTAGATCTAATCTTGTCATATATGCATAGGACCATGTGAAATTTATTTATCACTTTCGAAATAACTATAAAAATAGGATCTTCTGTTGGAGTCGGTGATTCTGCTAGATGTAGTATGTGTGGATTTTCTGGTGCCCCCAGATTGACCTCATTTGTTTCTTCAATAAGAATAGATGATCTCTCCTAATTAATTCTAATAATGTCAAACCTTCCATCCTCAGGTGCCTCAGAGAGGTTTTCACCATTGGATACATCCTTTGTTTTTACTCTTTTTGTTTCCACAAGTGCCACAGTGTGGTTTTCACTTGAGGATCCTATTTTGATTGTAATATTTTTGTGACTGAAAGGTTTGGCATTCTCTCTAAAGTAAGTTGCACTATTAAGTTCAATAGAATACCCATCTTTGCAATCCCTTCTTGTTATGTCATCCCGTAATTCAAGAAAGTCTATGATCATGTCGTCGTTTTGGAAGGTGTCAAGGTGTGGGGGATCTTGCTGGGTCCAATCAATGAGTTCAAGGTGAATAATTGGCATTTCTTCATCAATCAGGTTAAGTTCAGAGGATGCGTCGGTTAGGGTAAGTATGGAGGAACCAAGGTCATCTCCAGTGCTATCCTCTTCGTAATTGGGCTTAGGAGGTGATTTATCCATTCATGAAGTATCTTCAAGATCAAAATCCCAAAAGTGTTTAATCCATGCTTCTCTTTCAATGCCTTTGTCTACAAGAGGACCAGGGGAATCGTCTTCAAATTCTTGTGAAGATAAAGAGCCCCATTCGTACTCATGTGAATCCGTCTCAGAATCACTTGGTAGAACTTTGTTGTTATATGTTATAGGGATGTCAACCGATGTGAAAGGTTTATCGATAGCTACTATAGGGGTTTTATCTGATGGGGTTGTTGATGTCACTTGGGTGTCTAAAGTGGACAAGATTTTTATCCCAGGAGTGACAGTTTGGTGGGAAACATAACTCTGTTGCTCACGTGTTGTATGTAGAGATTGTAATTGAGAAGTGTGTTTGTGAATGGAACTCGCTGATCTTGTAGGTTGATTTGCAATAGACACTGTTTTGCTTTTGGAAGGGGTGATCTTAGAAGTGGCCTTCTTTTGTTTTCCTAGAATCTTGAGCTTAAGAGAGACTCCGAAACCAGGATTGAATCCGAGTCCAGATGTATCCCGTGGTTGTAACAATGGTTGCAATGGCTCTTGTACAACTTGTTTGTGGGATCCCAATGCACTATGGCCATCATAGCCCATCTTTTGTATTAGGGTAAAACCTTTACCATATCGCTCTGTAGGGATCTTGATCTGTTTTCTAGCTGCATCATAAGGGTCTCTATAGAGCCATCCTGCCAAGTCTTCATCAATAGTTTCCTATTCCTGTGATCTGCCTAGGACGAATCCATCAAGTGTAGTGGTATTGACTGCAATAAGTGGCTTGATTGACTATTGTGGTTTTCCATGAGTCTGAGGTGTGAGGGGTAGTTGGCCAACACAAAAAAGATGACTAATATTATACTCTCATTGGTCCTCATCTTTTACTTTCATTTTCAACTTTTCCTGTTTGGGTGTAGGGATCGGTGGACTGGTGAGATTTGCGGGGTTGATGTAAGATGATGAGGTGGTGGCTTCTCTATTTTTAGGGATTGTGATATCAGGTTGATGCCTTATATTGTTGCAAAAGGTGAATGGGTTGGCATCACCAAGGATGGTAATCTCTACTCCGCTATGTGGAAACTTGATGCATTCATGGTAAGTGTATGGTACTGCTTGCATGGCATGAATCCATGGTCTACCTAATAGGAGATTGTATGGAAGAGGGAGGTCTAGGACTGGGAAAACCACATTCTTCACCATGGGTCCTACTCTTACTGGTAGAGTAACACACCCTTTAGAGGACCGTTCTTTATCATCATAGGCCTTGATTGTGATCCACTTTATGGCATCTACTGCATCTTCTGCATATCTCAATGTTGTGACTAACTGTAAGGTACATATGTTAAGTCCGACTCCATTGTCAATCAAGACTCGCTTGATTCTGTGTTTATGTATGAATCCCTCAATATGGAGAGGGGTGTTATGTGGTTTTTGAAAGGATGTATCGTCATTCTCTACAAAAGTGAGACATGGGGATGACTTGAGACTACCAACCATGACTTGAAATTGATCTGTATTGAGGTCGGGTGGAACTAATGCTACTTAGAGAGCTTGGTCTAAGATGGTTTTATATGAGGGTGATAAACGCAAAAGCTCTAGTATAGAGATAAGTGATGGCATCTTATCCAATTGGTCCACAAGGTTATAATGTTTGGCTACATATGTCGCTCTTGATGGTGCTCCTTGTACAATAATCTTACTACGACAAGTAACAATGTTGCATGCAGGATCTTTACCTTTGATTGTAATGGTTGCAACTTATTCATTGGCATCATACATGTTATTGATAGTATAAGTATATGGTGCACGAGTATAGTTTGTTGTGTTATCATGATTTTTACCTTGATGGGAGAGACCTCCTTTCTCATATGATGGGAGTGGATTCTTGAACATGGTATGATCAGTATTGGAAGTTTTTTCATTGTGACCATCCACTTCTATGTCACCTCGATCAACGAGGTCTTCAACGATATCTTTTAACCGATGGCAGTTGTTTGTTTTGTGTCCCTTTCCCTTATGAAATTCACAATACTCATTATCTCTCCACCCTGAAGGTTTAACCTGCGGTTCATAGTTTGATGTTTAGGTAATGTGATAAGATCAGAAGAGATGAGCTATTGTAAGATCTTTTCAAGAGATTATCCCAAGGGTGTGTAGATGGAATTGCGTTTATAGGTAGGGTACCTATTTTTAGTTTCCTCTTGCTGTGTATTTGAAGTTTGATTTTCTTGACTGTTTTGTGGATTACCTTGATTGGTAGTGAGGTTGTTGCAATTATCTAATTGCCTTGCAATTTTGACTATGGGTTGGGCGATTTTGACAGTTCGTACATCCACAACACCATCGTTAACAATGTTTTTGTTCTTGGCCCAAAACTTTGGTTTGTCACTGTTGTAGGTTGGTCTTGGATCCTCCTTGTTTTCATTGTATATTTTGACAAGTCCCTTTTTGATAAGGGCTTTATCAATTTTAAGTCCTTGAGCTATCACGTCTTTGAAAGCGTTTGAACATTTTATGTCTAAGTAGAATTCCATTTCCTCATGTTTAAGTTTGAAATAAAAATTTCAACTAATTGTTCTTCGGGAATGGGGAAGGAACATCTACTAGAAAGGTGTCTCCATCTTTGTAAGAATGTTGAGAATAGTTCGTCATTCTTTTGTTTTATATTGCAGAGATGAACCATGGGGACATCTTGTTCTATGTTATGTGCATGATGAGTGATAAATTTTTGTACCAGGTCTTGATCCCACCGAGTAGGCGTGAGAACCATTGCATGGCTGAGCCTCCCAAACTTTGGGGGAAAAGGCACATTAAATATGTGTCCTCATATGATACCTCTATGCAGGCGGATATAAAATACTCGCACATGATCTCTAGGGTCGCCCTTTCCTTTGTATTTATCAAACTTTGGGGTTTCAAAGGTGCATGGGAAAGGCAACATGTATATTTTTCTATCAAATGGATATGGAAAAATATATTCGAGAGCATATTTCTTTTGTGACCCTCCTAAGTGTACTTGTTGGGAGAGGTCTTGCATCTGTTGTCTCACCATATCCATTTCTATGGGATGAGGCGGGATGTTGTCATGTTGATAATTATCGTCATAGTTACGTGTACTCCTTTCCCCCCTGTCACTTTGATTTTGTTCTTTCTGATGGCTATGTTGGGCTTGTTCTGGTATATCCTTAAGTTGCAATATGTCAAAGTCACTGGGAAGTTTGGCCCCATCTTGAGCAAGTCTTAGAAAATGGGCATCAACACTTCCCTTGAGAATTTCTTCAAAAAGTTTGTTAAATTTGGGGTTGCTAGGTGTGTCTTCTATTTGTGCTCATGTAGGGGTATCTGGGTCTCCTCTTCTAGAAAAGGGGTTAACATTCTCTTCTTCTTCCTCCCATATTTTATTTTGAGTTTGTCTCTGACTTTGAGACCGAGTCCTAGCCATGTTTGAAGCGCGCATTTGTGGGTGAAAAAGTGTATGTTTGGTCTCCTTTGATAGGTCCAAGATTTGTTGAGTAAGATGAGTTGAAATGTGTATGGATGAATGATCTCCTTTTACCAAAGGTTAGATATCAACAAAGTTCTTTTTTAGATTGCTTTCTTGGTTTCAAATAATTGTGAGATGAGGTATAGCGAGGTTTTATGTTTTACAAAGAACAATCTATCTAGCTATGAGAGGATGCACTCAAAAGATAGTTTTAACCTATCTAGATGCTTAGTAATGCCTCTTAGGATGATTGATCCTAGATGTAGAGACACACTAGAAAGTATTTTTTGTTGTGAATAGCAATATCCTAAAAGAACTAAGGACCAAAAACGTTGGTGTGTTGAGAGTGGAATGGATTTGTGATGTGTTTGGAATGTGATTTTGAAATGTGATTATGGAAGATATGTGAATTTGGAATGTGATTATGGAAGATATGTGAATTTGGAATGTGATTTTGAAATGTTATTGTGGAAGATATGTGAATTTGGAATGTGAATTGGAATGAAAATTTAAAATATGATTATGGAAGATATGTGAATTTGGAATGTGATTTGGGAAATGTTGAAACATGGAAGATTTGGAAAAAGGATTTATGAAAGATGTGGGAATTTGAAAAATGATTTGGAAATATGAAATATGTTTTGGAAATTTATGGAGATATGTGTGGATTTGGATAAAGATATGGAATATGAAATGTATGAACTTTGGAAATGATTTGAAATTGATGAGTGAAGATGAAATATAGAAGACTTATGAAATATGGAAGAGGTGAAACCATTGAATCTCTAATAGGTGATTTCAGGTTGTGGAATGTATGATGGATGAATGTGTTGACTGTGATTATGATGATATGACAAATCTTGTCTTTGAAAGAAAGCTTGGGATGCAAGTGGTTATAATTCAAAGTCATCGGTAAAACCATGGCTGAAATCATGATATCGATGGATGAAGGTGCGGTGTTTTAGCAACAATTTATGATTTTTGTACAAGAAACTTCTTCTCTTTTGGATGTTCTTTGTATTTTGCTTCTTTTTGGTTTTTCGATAAATTGACTTCTGGGCGTATTTTGCTTCTTTTTTTGTTTTTTTGGGAAGTAACTTGTTTCAAATGGTGGATGATTTCTTTGATAAGAAGAAACAAAAAGCACATAAGCACATAGAAACACTTCTTTTCTCTTATTGATGTATGTTTAGGATCCTTTCAAATCCGCTCAAGGATTTTTTCAAATCCTCTTTTGTTTTCACAGGTTGTTGAACAAACAAAAGACAAATCGGATAGACTCTACTATTTTCAAAAAGGTCATTCCTAATATCAATAGTCCACACTTGATACTCCGTCAACTCAAACAACCCTGTCACACTCTAAGGTGCACCTGTTTTTTTGCCTTTGTCCAGAATTTGAACCAAAGAGAATTTCTCCTCAATTGGATTGTTTTCTTGGGAGATATATGGTGAGTGTCTTGGGGGTGGATTCTTCCCCACCCTTGCACTATAATATTACAAATGTCTGGCTAACTGACTCGATGAGGTTTCTACTTCTAAAGTTCATAATTAGGCTTTCATTCTATCTTCAATGATAAACTCCCTCGGGAGGCTTCCCAACCTTTAGAACAAAGGCTTTATGTATCTCAAGGATATTGGGGGAAGGCTAATCGCTGAGAAAAATTGTTGGAGGGGATTTTCATCAACCTCTACATTTGATTATAATGGGTTGGAATACTTGGCAATAAAGTCATTCCCCACTTGGGTCATTCCCCTCACACTAGCCTTATAGGCACCTCGGGAGGACATGCTTGCTAAAGGTTTTATCTTAATGCTAAATTGAAAGAAAACAAGTAAGAGTGAGTTTGGCTTTTTGATCACCCAATTAAGGGGAGAGCATATACCTATCACTGTCAATCATGATAAACATTTGTTCTTTTTATCCTTTCAATTGCACATGTGAACTAATTGCTATTTTGGAGATGTTGCTCCAACAAACATGTTGTTCATTTTAATCCCACATAGCAAAATGAGTTTGCTTTCTCTTTTTAACCAAATATTGCAATGATTTTGACCTTTGAAAAGTACTTGGAAATAAAACCTGGTCAACAAAAATGAAATCGTGTAGCCTTTGTAAAAAAAAGTAAATGTGAGGTTTGTTTTTATGCACCAAAATGAAGATGAAGTTTTTTTTAAGTGCACCAAATGATAATGAAGTTTATTTTAACCCCTTTGTTGAAAACAAGAAAAGTTTAATTTTTTTTTGGGCACCAAAATGAAAATGGGATGTATTTTAAGTGCACCAAACGAAAATGAAGTTTATTTTAACCCCTTTGTTGAAAACAAGAAAAGTTTAAGTTCTTTTTAGGCACCAAAATGAAAATGAGATGTATTTTAAGTGCACCAAATGAAAATGAAGTTTATTTTAACCTCTTTGATGACAATAAGAAAAGGTTAAGTTATTTTTCGGCACCAAAATGAAAAATGGGATGTATTTTAAGTGCACCAAAATAAAATGAAGTTTATTCTAACCCTTTTGTTGAAAACAAGAAAGATTAATTTTACACCAAAAGAAACAAAATGAATCTAACTAAACTCCTCCTCAAAAACCAACACAAAGAGTTTAGAAAAAGCTACAATGAAAACATGCAAAAAGTTAGTGCGTATAGTGGGCTCACAAGCCTAAAATTTTGTTTTGAGGTTACAATATTATACCTCTGTCCATGACAAAAGTGCTAAAATGATGTAGGTTACAAAAGCGCTAATGTAGACTAAAAGCGCCACAAAAATTGCAAAAGTGCTAAAACAGTGCTGAAGTGCTATAAAATGGAACGAAAGCACTAAAACTAAAAACAGGCTAACTAGCAACAGGGCACTAAACTATGAAACAAAAGCACTAAAACAAGCATCGAAGGTGCTATTACGAGCAATGAAAGCGCTAAAACACCGCCTATGCGTGAAAATCTGCAAATTTTTCAAAAGTTAGGCAAAATTTTAAGATTTTAAGTGTTGGATTCACGTTGGGTTCACCAAATGATGTTGTGAGAAATGGCTACAAGAGCCAAAGACAAAGCTCAATGTTATTATGTTAGTTCAAACATGAAACCAAGAACAAAGAACTAAAAACCATTTCAAAACATATTCAAAGGAGATTTAAAAGCAAAAAAATTAAGGAAGCACAAAGAAAGAAAGAAAGAAAGAAAGATGAGTTGTTCCTAAGATGCCTCCATGATGCTTTTATGGTTATTCCTCCCTTGTTTCTCTCCTCTCCAAGTCCCAGAGTAATGAAGCTCCCAACTTTTAGTACAAGCCATGGATTCCATATGGAGATTCAAGATTGTTTGAAAATGCTTAAACAAGATGCTATGGAAATGAAAATGATGATGCTATAAGAAAGCTCTAAATGTCTAACCTAATATGAGTATAGTAACATTGATCTAATGCTTCCTTATTTGCTTGAGGATGAGGGCTCCTTTTATAGGCAAAATTTTTGATTGAATGGTTAAGATTGAGTGAGCTTGTGAAGGGCTAGGATTCATGGGTTTGTGATCCATGTGATGGTTTTCAATCCAATACCATGATGACAAGTGTCAACATAAGATGGCTTGAGAGGAGGGGTAAAGAGCATTTAATGCTTGAGAAGACATGAGGGTAACCTCATGTAGGTTGGGTTATTGGATAAAGCTATTATCCAAGGGTAAGGTTATTATTCAATGGGTAAACTCTTGTGCAAATTTTACCCATGGTTAAGCCTTGACCAAAGGGTCAAGACCCATGTGGGTTGGAGTGTTGAAAGAGGAAATGTATTTACGACTCTGTAAGAGCCTTAAATGACTTTTGAAGACTTTTTGGGGGTTTTTTTGGATTAGGATTGTGCAAATGTTTAGAAGAGGGATTAGGCTAAATTGGAAGGGGTTAGAAGAGTCTAGAAGGGGTTTAGAGAATTATAGAAGAGTCTAGAAAGAGGTGGTTGTAGGTAAATAGGTATTTATTAAAATAAAAATCTATTTAAATGTGCAACTTGCATTTGTACGAGAATGCAAGTGGATGGGTTATTTTTAAATAAAGATTGATTTATTAAAAAAAAGATTTGATTTTTAAATAAATGTAAAATTTATTTAAATAGGAAGAAAGGGGGATTTGATTTTTAAATAAATGTTAAATTTATTTGAAATGGGAAGAAAGGGAGGGAATTAAATAAATTAGATTTATTTAATAACCTAGACTATAGTTAGTAATTAAATAAATTTATTTAACTTAGAATAGAATAATAGGCTAAGGTGAATTAATTAAATATTAATTTAATTAATAGAAGAATATTTAGTCATTAAATAGACATATAATATTTATTTAATTAATATAAAAATTTATGTATCTACAATTAGTATTGAAGATGAAGATAAATATATTCTTCTACTTTGCTCTTTGCTTGATTCTTGGGAAAATCTAATTGTTGCCATAAGTAGTGGTGGTGTAGAGTCTAAGATGGAGAGTGTGATTCCCATACTTATTTCAGAAGAGATGAGGAAAAAGACCATGATTCTTGGCTCCCAAGATGCCTTGCATGTTCAAGGAAGGCCTAAAGGGGATAAAAAGAAGGATAAGTAAAAAGGATGATCTAAGATCCCTAGAAAGAGAAGAGTTAAGTGTTGGAACTATGGCAAAAGAGGGCATGCAAATAAGGAGTGCAGAAACAAGAAAAAGAGTACTAAAGCTTCCACAAATGAGTCTTCAAATGATGATGAATCTAATGCTTTGTTTATTTTAGCTAACTATATTAGTAATGATGCTTGACTTGTTGATTCGGGTGCTTCCTACTATATGACTCACAAGGAGTAGTTTTTTAAGTATAAAGGATATGATGGAGGAGAAGTTTTTATTGTTGATATCACCTCAATGAAGATTGTTGGCAAAGGAAAGGTAAAGTTGTGTTTCAATGATGAGAGGATTGTTTCCTTTGATAATGTTTTACATATTCCAGATCTTACAAGAAGTTTACTTTTGGTTTCCAAGTTAAATGATTTTGGAATGCATGTGACATTTGATAAGTTTGGTTGTAGGTTGGTAAGGGGTAGTTTGATAATTTATAAAGGATCTCAGATAGGGACCTTTTTTATGCTACATGCTTCTATTCTTTGTAATTTAGCTTTTGTATTTAGGTCTGAAAATGATGTTAGCAGCAACAATGGAGAAAAACTGAGAGGATGAATCAGTTTTCACTGGATCTACAAAATTAACCACAAAAATATATCTGATAAACTATAGCAATAACAAAGATAAAAAAATTGATAGCACAACACACAACACCAAGATTTTGACGTGGAAAACCCGATTAAGGGAAAACCATGGTGGGAACCTACCCACAATAAGATGACACTCTATAGTAGTATGTGAAAATATTACAATGGGGAATGCACATGCATTCAGGCACATTGAATAGAGCTCACTTCTCAAAAGATAATGACCCAAAAGGATACAACCCTCAGGGAAGTCTCACTGACTTACAACAAGATTAAGACTATAATTCGGCATGAATGAACTTCAATAATAACATCTCCAAATGTCTGATGATAGTTTCGGTTAAGCATAATTGTTTTCTCTACAACACCAATCTCTCCTCAATGCACTACACTAAAATATGAATCCTTATTCACACATACACCACTCTCTGATAATGCAGACACAACCTTGATTTCCAAGTTACATGACAATATCACCTAGTTATACAATTCATCAACCTTAACAACAAGGTCGGCTAAACCCTCAACTCATAATTACAAAATCACATCACGCGATACAAAGATCGATCATCGGACCAATATAATGATTTACATGACATAACATGGACCTAAAGGAAATTCTCAAATATGCAACACCACTGGAAATCATGCCAAAATCAACCACAACATGCTGCACCACCAAGAAAACCGCATAACACAAAGAACATCACCAGTTCAGCAAGGTCACCAAAAACTCACACAACGATCAATGCAGATCATCTGGACAAATAGGACTTGATTAGGAAACAACAACAAGCATGTTAGAATAATTAGTAACAACTGCACCAACACCACATCAAATCTTCATCTGTCAACGTCTGGAACTCAAGAACACTCAAACAACAACAACTGTCACGAAGAAAGCTAACTTGCGGAGCACTAAATCACGAACCATCTGAAATGAAGATACACAAGACTATCTCAAACAATATCCTAAAATATCATATCAATATCTGATCAGACCGAAATATACCAGAGGAAATAATGAACTCTACAAAGCACTGATCAGATAAATAAACTATAAAACCAGATCATCTGATATGATCAATTAAGTTTCCCGGATCACCAACACCAGTACAGAAGAATATAATGATACTAAAGATACTCCATACACCAAACCATAATCACAATGAACCAATCTGCAATCACTAGAGCAGGAATATGTTGACATCAATGACAACAACATATCCTAGCAGCAACAATGTCCAACAATCTCCCCCTTTGGATTTGATGGAAACATATGAATGTGAAAAACAATCAATGTAGAGAAAGAAACATCTTCAAGAAACTCCCCCTAAGATCAAGCAGATAAAACAATTTTTCACATGCATCTCTCCTCCTTTGACAACAATGCCAAAGATCTTAAAATAAAAAACCAAACTCACCTTCATAGATAAACAAATAATAAATCTCTCCCCCTAAACACATAACCAAACTACTCCACCAAAGGAGCAACACTAACTCATCATTTCGGATAAAGAGATAAGACTGTGAAGTCCACCAAATTGATGCAACTCAATGCATCTAGTTGTGATCAGGAGGGGTGGATACCCCTAACTTGTCTCTCAAATAGACAAATGTATCTATAGGAAAAGGCTTAGTGAAAATATCAGCAATTTGTTCCTTTGTAGACACATACTCCAACTTCACTTCCTCTTCACCGACTTTCTCCCTCAAGTAAGGATATTTGATTGACACATATTTAGTATTTGAATGTTGCACCAGATTCTTTGACATGTTGACAACACCGGAATTATCACAATATATGACAGTAGACTCATCATAGATAACTCTGATATCCTTCAACATTCGCTTCATCCAAACCACCTGAGTGCAGCTACCAGCAACAACAATGTGCTCAGCTTCAACACTAGATAAGGATATTGAATCTTGATTCTTACTAGCCCATGAAACCAATTTCTTACCCAAAAAGAAAGCATTGCCGGATGTACTCTTCCAATCATCAACATCACCAGCCTAATCAACATCAGTGTAAGCACATAACATGAAATCATCATTCCTCAGATACCACAAACCATAATCCACAGTTCCCTTCAAGTATTTGAATATTCTCTTAACAACATTGACATGACTCTCTTTCAAATCAACTTGATATCTAGCAGTCATGCACACAACATGCATAATATTCAGCCTAGTCTGAGTAAGATATAGCAGTCCACCAACCATAGACCTATACAGACTTTTATTAGCTTTCAAGGATTTATCATTCTTAGATAATTTGCATCCAGTCACCATAGGAGTTCCAACTAGTTTGGAGTCATCTAACCCAAACTTCTTTAAAAATTCCTTCACATATTTAGTTTGAGATATAAAGATACCTTTTCTAGTCTGTGAAATCTGCAATCCTAAGAAAAATTTCATCTCACCTATCATAAACATCTCAAATTCCTTTTGCATATCATCGACAAACTTCATGCTCAAGTCATCATCACCTCCAAAGATAATATCATCAACAAAGACTTCAATAATTAAGATGTTATCATTTTCAATCTTAAAGTACAGATTACTATCAACAGTCCCTTTATTAAATCCCAATTTTAACAAGTACTTATCCAATCTAGCATACCAGGCTCTAGGGGCTTGTTTCAATCCATAAAGAGCTTTCTTCAGTTTACATACCATGTCTCCATCACCTGATAATGAAAATCCATCAGGTTGCTCAATGTAGACTTCTTCCTCAAGATCACCGCTCAAAAAGGCAAATTTGACATCCATCTGATATACCTTGAAATATTTATAGGAAGCATATGCAAGCAACAGTCTAACAACTTCAAGTCTGACCACTGAAGCAAAATTCTCCTCATAATCAATTCCTTATTTCTATGAATATCCCTTCCATACCAGTCTTGCTTTATTTCTGACAACTTCACCAACTTCATTTAATTTATTCATGAATACCCATTTAGTACCAATCACATTCTTATCTTTAGGTCTAGGCACAAGCTCCCATGTGTTATTCTTCTTAATCTGATCTAATTCTTCTTCCATAGCTCTCATCCAATTTTCATCTTTGCAAGCTTCAATAACATCTTTAGGTTCAATTTTAGAAATCAAACATACCTCTTCAGCAGCTAGCCTTCTTCTAGTCATCACACCTTTATTTTTATCTCCAATAATCTGATTTTCTAAATGATTTAGTCTTACATACCTTAGAGTCTTCTAATTGTTTTGATTTTCAGGTCCCTGCACCTCTCCACCGACAACAACAACATCTAGATTAACAGTTTCTACCAGATCATTCTACTTTCAGTCCTCAGTCTGAATAGGATTTAGAACAATATGCTGACCATTATCATATCTGCATGCTCTAATCTCTTTCCCAAGGTTCTCATCCACCTTCACATTTGCACTTTCCACTATCTCTATTAGTCTCTTATTGTAGCATCGGTAGGCTTTGTTCTTTGTTGAATATCTCAAGAAGATTCCTTCATCACCTCTTGCATCAAATTTTCCTATGTCATCATCTCTCTTGATATAACATTTGCTACCAAATACTCTAAAATATCTCACAATAGGAACATGACCAAACCATAACTCATAAGGAGTCTTACCAATATCACCTTTGATTTGAACTCGATTGAATGTGTAAACAACAATGCTAATAGCTTCTCTCCAATAGATCTTCAGAATATTTCCTTCAATCAACATAGTCCTTGCATCATCCAAAATAGTCGCGTTATTCCTTTCAACAACTCCATTTTGCTGAGGGGTTCTAGGAGCAGATAATTGTCTTCTAATCCCATACTTCTCACATAATGAATCAAACTCGTCAGAACAAAATTCTCCACCTGTGTCAGATCTCAGACATTTCACCTTCAATCCTGACTCAATCTCAACCTTTGCTTTGAATATCTTGAATTTGTCTAATGCTTCAGATTTTTCCTTCAAAAAGACAACCCACATCATCCAAGAATAATCATCAATTAGCAACATAAAATATATATCTCCCTACACAATTCTAACATTTGTAGGTCCAATTTTGTATATAATTTTCAAAAGTGGTCTAATAACAAAGTCTGGACTACTGATTAACATGTAAAAATGGAGAATGGGAGAGTGGGAGCAGGAGCGGGAGGGGTTTCGTGTGAAGGAGTTACAAAGGATGGGGAAGATGGTGTTGGAGATGAGGATGATTTCCTCCCTCTCCTCCTTTCACCTTCCATGCCACGACTGTCTGATGGGGCTCTTCATGGATCTTCTTCACTGGATTGGTGGGTGGAGGAGTTTGGTGTAGAGGAAGGAGTGGAGGCTATGACAGTGATGGAAGCGTTTTGGCATGGGTTTTTTGTGGCCTCTATTTTTGGTCTTCAGGGGTGTGCAGTGGTTCCTATCAATGGCCTTTTTCTGCTCTTTCTTTAGTGGGTGGTGTTCTCCTACCTGTGTTTGGGATGGTGTTCGGGAATATCTGGGACCCTGGTAGATCTCTTGTGGAGAGGCTCTTTGTGTTCTCTCCTTTCCTCTGTGCTGAGGATTTTTTGTTGTTCTGGCCTTTGGTGCTCTGGTTCTAAGGAGCTTCTTTTTTTGGTTCTTCTTTGTTGGGCTACTCTCTTATTGAGGTGGAGAGTTGTCTTTGGTGTGAACCTTTGAGAGGGTTTTCTTGGCTCTTGTTATTTTCCCCTCCTTGTCTGTTAGAGGTGACCATATTTCCTATGGAGGTGGATATTTAGTGGAGGGGAAAGGGTTGGTTTCTACTTGCTACTAGAGAGTGTTGGTTGTTGTCTTTCTGCTTCATTCTTCATCCTGTAGAGGTGGAGATCTTTTCTATTGAGGTGGAGAGATGGAATGTTGGGGATTTTTAACTTTTGGTGCTCCTCTTGCTATTGGCTATGGATGTCTGTTTCTTCTCTCAAAGGTGTCTCCTTGGGTGGGTCTGGAAGTTCTTTTTCCCAAACTCCTAGCTTGTCTCCTGGACTGGTTCCTTTTTGTTGTTTCTTGGTTTGGCCTCCTTCCTTCTGGTTTTTGGGGTCTTTATTCCCCCTTTTTCTAGAGGTGGGTTCCTAGTTTATCCCACAAGCAGGCCAATTTCTATTAGTTTTAAAGGGCCCAGTTGGTCTTTATGTTGTCTTTGGTTTGGGGAAAATCTTGTGTCTGGTGTTCTAAGCTCATTATTTAATATTGAGGGTGCCTGGCGAAACCCCTGGTTGCTAGTTTTGGGTTCCATTTTAAAACCCAGTTTGAAGGTTGAAGGAGCCTTTCAAAACCCCTACTGGCCATATTCAAATTGAATGAATATCTGTTGTAATTTGGTGTTGTTATTGAAGGTTAGGGGTACCTTTCAAAACCCTAAAAGTTGGCTGAGGGTGCTTGTTATACCCTCGATTATTACTCTTCTGTGCTATAGTTTGGAGTTGTAGCTTTGTTGGGTGTGGTGTGACTATGCTAGTTGTTGCTGGTTTTAGTCATTTTCGCTAGATTTTGGCTGCGGTTTTTCATTGTTTATTTCTTTTAGCAACCTGCTTTGTTGGGTTCTAGATCCCAGTAAAATCTATTGGGTTTCAAGTCCCTCCAAAACCTGTTGTATGGGGTTTCGGGTCCCCTCAAAACTTGCTTTTCCCCTCATCAAAAATAGTTGTAGGTCCACATAGGTCAATATGCATAATATCTAGCAATCCATTAGATGTATACTATTTGCTCTTGAAAGAAATTCCTGTTTTCTTACCCAATTGACATTCTTTACATACAAGATTAACATGCTTAACAATTTTAGGCATATCTCTAACAACTTGAATAGAACTGATCTTAATCATTGAATATAACTTAACATGACACATTCTCCTATGCCACAACCAACTTTCATCAATCTGAGCAATCAAACGACTGTTCTCACCATCATTCAAATGAAAAATATTACCTTTAGTCTTAGTCCCAGATGCAATCTCTATACCAGAGGAATTTAGGATCTTGCATTTACCATTCTTGAATTGTAAATCATAACCTTTGTCAACCATCTATCCAACACTCAAAAGATTATGCTTCAAACCTTCAACATACAGAACATCATCAATATTATGCTTACCATAAAAGGATATAGAACCTCTACCATGGATCACATAGGCTTTGTCATCTCCAAATCTCACTATTCCACCATCACACCTTTCCATACTCACAAATTTTCCTTTATCACCTGTCATATGATGTGAACAACCACTGTCTATTACCCATTCATCTCTTTCCTCAACTTTAGCAACTAAAGCTTTCTCCTCAATAGTGCAACTAGTGGGATCAATAGGTACTGGTCCATCTTCCTTAATGGTAATAAATACAACTTCATCTCCTTCTGATTCTTCATCTGTAACACCTTCATCAACAACATAATAGTAGTTCTTCTGATTCCTATACTTCCGGTTAGACTTGTAAGGCTTATCATACTTCTCATGCTTCCCATATCTATCATTTTTGTCATTCTTATCAAATTTATCATGCCAATCATACTTAGCCATTCTCTCTGGGCACTTAGAAGCAAAATGTCCTACCTTATTGCAAGAGAAACATTTCAAAGGTAATTTTCCATCATACTTACCAACTCCCTTAGGCAATTTATGGGTAATCAATGCTTCAATCTCATCAAGTTCTCTTTCTTTCTCTTTCATCTCTCTCCTTTATCTTTCATATCTGGATATTCTGCATTCTTCAGGTTCATACTTCTGCTTACCAGATATAGATTCTCTAAATGTTGTCTCAGAATTTGTATGTGATTCACCAAATTCGCTTAGCTCAAATGCAACAATATTTCCAACCAACATATCTCTTGTCACAGTAGTCACACTATGGATCTCATCAATAGAAGCTACCTTATGTTTATAAGGAGGCAAATATGTCAACACCTTAGCAACATTTTCTTCTTCTTCAAGGGTTCCACCGGCACATCTGATACCTAGGACACGTTTATTCACCTTATCCATAAAGTTATTTATGTTCTCATCTTCTCCCATCTTCAATATCTCATATTTCCCTTTCAAACTCTAGAACTTAGCAAATTTAACTTGTTTATCTCCTTCATACAGGGTCTCAAGCTTCTCCCAGATGTCATGTGCGGTCTGAAGTCCCATTAAATTTGTCATTTTTGAATCAGTCGGGGCACTCAATAATGCCTCCTTCTCTCTAATGTTATGTTCAAATTATTTGATCTCATCAGCAGTAACCAGTCCATTCAGTGGAGCAGAAGAGACATTCTTTGTAATCTTCCAGTAATATTCTCCAAGACATCTCAAGTGCACTTCCATCTGGTTCTTCCATTTAGCATAGTTACTACCATCAAATCTTAGACTCTCCTTCTTAAATATAACACCTCCAGTTCCAGTTGCCATCCCGGATCTCTTCAAGCGGTTAAGCTTCCTCTGGAGGATCTAGCTCTGATACCAATTGTTAGCAACAACAATGGAGGAAAACTATGGGAGGGGGTGAATCAGTTTTCACCGGATCTACAATCTTAACCACACAAACAAATTTGTTAAACTAGAAAAATAACAAAGATAATAAAATTCATAGCACAACGCACAACACCAATATTTTGATGTGGAATACTCGGTTAAGGGAAACACAACGGTGGGAACCTACCCACAATAAGATGATACTCTGTAGTAGTATGTGAAAATATTACAATGAGGAATTTGCATGTATTCAGACACACTGCCTAGAGCTCAATCCTCAAAAGGTAATGACTCAAAAGGCTACAACCCTTAGGGAAGTCTCACTGACTTACAACAAGATTTGGACTATAATCCGATAGGAATGAATTGCAATAATAACATCTCCAAATACCTGATGACAGTTCTGGTTAAGCATAATTGTCTTCTCTGCAACACCAATCTCTCCTCAATGCACTACACCAAAAGATGAATCCTTGTTCACATATACACCACTCTCTAATAATGTAGACACAACCTTGATTCCCAAGTTACATGACAATATTTCTTATTTATACAATTCATCAACCTTGACAATAAGGTCGACTAAACCCTCAACTCACAATTATAAAATTACATCACACGATACAAAGATCGACCACCAGACCAATATAATGATTTACATGACATAACATGGACCTAAATCAAATGCTTGAATACGCAACACCACCGAAAATCATGCCAAGATCAACCGCAACATGCTACACCACAAAAAAAACCGCATAACATGAAGAACATCACCGGTTCAACAAGGTCACCAAAAACTTGCACAACGATCAATGTAGATCGTCAAGACAAATAGGACATGATTAGGAACCACCAGGAAGAACGTTAGAATCATCAGTAACAACTGCACCAACACCACCTATCAAATCTTCATTTGTCAACGTCTGGAACTCAATAACACTCACACAACAACAACCGTCATGAAGAAAGATAACTTGCAAAGCACTAAATCACGAACCATTTAAGATGAAGATACACAAGAATATCTCAAACAATATCCTAAAATATCAGATCAATATTTGATCACATCAGAATATACCAGAGGAAATACTAAACTCTGCAAAGCACTGATTAGATAAACAAACTGCAAAACCAGATCATCTGATATGATCAATTAAGCTTCCCGGATCACCAACACCAGTACAGAAGAATATAATGATACTAAAGATACTCCATACACCAAACCATAATCACAATGAACCAATCTGCAATTACCGAAGCATGAATATGTTGACATCAATGATAACAACATATCCTAGTAGCAACAATGTCCAACAAATGCATGTATGTTGAGGCACCATATATTGGGTCACATTGGTGAAAAAGGTCTTAAGAACATCCTAGATAAGAAACTAGTTGAAGGGATTTCTAATAAGTCTGTTAGTAAGAGTGATTTTTGTGAGCACTATGTATTTGGTAAATAAAATAGATCTTCATTTCGTAAAGGAGTTAATAAAGTTAAGACACTTTTAGAGATTATTCATTCAGATGTATGTGGTCCAATGGATGTTGACTCTTTGAATTGATCTTAGTAATATGTTTTCTTCATTTATGATGTCTCAAGATATACTTGGATTTATTTATGCTTTCAAAATATGAAGTTTTCACTAAGTTTAAGGAATTTAAGGCATTGGTTGAAAATCAATCAGATTATACAAGATAAAAGTATTGAGATCTAATAAGGGGGGTGAATATTGCTCTAAGGAATTTGATGAGTTTTACAAACATATAGGAATTGTTAGGAAAAAGACTACACTTTACATGCCCCAACAAAATGAGGTAGCGAAAAGAATGATCTGTACACTAATGGAAACAACTAGGAGAATTCTAAGTAGTGCTAATCTAGATAAATGCTATTAGGTAGAAGTTGTTGGTAACGCTTGTTATTGGTTAATAGATCTCCTTGTAAAGCTCTTGTTGATAAAACACCTTATGAAATGTGGTTTTGTAAAAATCCTTCAACTTCACATTTAAGAGTCTTTGGTTGTGAAGCTTTTGTTCATGTGCCTCAAGGGAAGTGATATAAATTGGATCCAAAATCACATAAATGCATCTTTGTAGGATATGGTGAGAATGTAAAAGGTTATAAGCTTTGGAATCCTCTAACTCGTAAAATGATTTTTTCAGAGATGTGATTTTTAGGGAATTTAGAGTTGACTCGAGTGAAGACCAACCAAAGGAAAAGTAAAAAATAGTGCAGCTTGAAATTAAGCAAGAAGATGCACATGTAGGAGAACAAAGAGATGGAGAAGAAGATGGAGAAGAAGAAGAGAGTTCAAGTGAAAGTTCTAAAGAATCAATTGTGGTAAAAGAAGTTGAAAATAATGAAGAAGAACATGAGGAAGAACCTCTTACTCCACTTTTAAGAAGGTCCACAAAACAACATAATCCAATTGATAGGTATAACCCACTAGATTTTTGTTGTAGGTTAGCTTTATTAAGTATTAAGGATGAACCTAGATCTTATAGGGAAGAACTCTCTTTCAAGGAATGTTAATCTTGGATGTAGGCCATGCAAGAGGTGATGACAACGTTAGATAGTTGTGACACTTAGGATCTTGTTAATTTCCCCAAAGGAAGAAAGCCCATTGGATACAAGTGTGTATTTAAGAAGAAATTTGGAGTAGACAATCATTAGAGAGGTACAAAGCTATACTCGTGGCCATAGTCTACTTGTAGAGAGGGAGTTGATTTCATTGAAATATTCTCTCCTATTGCTAAGATAACTTCTATTAGATTCCTATTATCTATTATTTTTGCTTGTGATTTTGAGATAGAGAAAATGGATGTTAAAACTGCTTTCTTGCATGGAGATTTTGAAGAAGAGAATTATATGTGACAACCTAACAGTTTTGTTTAGAAAGGAAAGTAAAACTTGTTTTGCAGGTTAAAACGGTCATTGTATGGTTTAAAACAGTCACCCAAGATGGGATACTAGAAATTTGATGCTTTTTCATTAAAGTTGGGTTATGTTAGAAATGAAGAGGATCACTGTGTTTACTTTAAGGTTATTGATGATTAGTTATTGATTATTGTCTTGTATGTGATAACATGTTTATTGGTAACAACAAGATGATTCTTATAGAGCTCAAAAATCATCTTTCTGGCACAATTGATATGAAGTACTTGGGGGTTTCTAGATGTATTCTTAGGATAGAAATCAACATGGATCGGGTTCATAGAAATCCTTGGTTAAGTCAAAGTAAGTATGTTGATATCATTTTTTAGATTTAAAATGCAAGACTATAAGCCAATAAGTCTTCCATTTTTAGTTGGTACTAAGTTGAGTTTAGATATGTGTCCTAATTATGAAGATGACATTGAAGAAATATGTAACATAGTCCAAGCAATAGGAGTTCTAAGAGGGTCTATGTCTAATCCAAGTAAAGAGCATTGGAATTTTGTTAAAAGGGTGTTAAGATGCTTGTGAGGTACTTGTAATTATTGTTTGGTTTATCATGGTACTGATGATGTGTATAAGTCATTGGACATATGGGGTTTTGTTGATGTAGATTGGGTAGGTGAATTGGACAATAGAAGGTCCACTAGTGGCTATGTATTTACATTGTTTGGAGGTGCAATTAATTGGATGAGTAAAAGACAACCTACAATTGCATTGTCCACCATTGAAGCAAAGTATATGTCTTCTACACATACCTCCAAGGAGGCAATTTGGTTATAGAGACTTGGTAATGCTATTGGTTTTGATTGTGGGACAATGAGGATTGGATGTGATAGTTAGAGTGCCATATGTTTTGCCAAAAATCCTATGTATCATGCTCGTACTAAACATGTTGATGTTTAGTATCACATTGTGAGAGATGGTTGAGAGTGGGCATGTATTGATTAAAATAGTTGACACTTTGGTTAAATATTACAAATTCTCTTATGAAGCCAGTAACCACAGATAATTTCTCTTGGTGCAAGAAGGCCATGGGCCTTTATCACTGTACTTGAGTTGTATTGTGTATCTCTATAGAGTAATTTACAATATACGATGTCAAGTGGGAGAATGTTAAGATTTAGGTGCCATCAACCTTGTCAATCCTTTAATTTATTATTTTCCTAATGTCATTTGTAATTTACCTATAAGAGGTTAAACTATTTAACCAATGATGGTGAAAAAGACCATGTAAAGGCAAAGTTACTTTTACCATTTGTTCTCTTAGAAAAGGACAAAATAGCTAGGTGGCCCCTCTAGGAATATTCCATTTTGAGGTTCTTGGAGACTTTTTAAGATTTGTAAGAGAATATATGATAGTTATGATAGTCATTATTGCTATGATAGAATCTATGAGAATGTTTATGACAAAATCCTTACATAGGTGCACATGCATGAGAGATGTCTCATGATAGTTGTAAGAGAATCCATGAGAGGCTATTTTGGGAGGTGGGTGTGAGTTTTTCCAGGTGTTTTTGCTACTTGTTTTTTGATGATACCATAGTGGTATTCATCCTCAAAAAATCCTATATATTGGTATCTTGAGCTAGTGTTATTCATTTAGTCTTGTTTAGTTTGTAGGGTAACAGAGTGCTATCGAGTTTTACAAAGGTCTATAGAGAAGTGTATTGTTGTTGTATTCTTCATTGGATTAGGAATATAATTGTCTCTCTTTTCATGGTGGAGTTTTTTTCTT
Organism: Cryptomeria japonica; assembly: GCF_030272615.1. NCBI lineage: Eukaryota > Viridiplantae > Streptophyta > Pinopsida > Cupressales > Cupressaceae > Cryptomeria > Cryptomeria japonica. The sequence continues at coordinate 265,367,782 of NC_081412.1, forward strand.
GAAAGGGTTTCTCCACATAAATTTGGTGTTTATGTGCAATGTTTTTATTTTTCTTATCTTGATTCTACAATCATTGTGTTAATAGATAATATTTAGTTTCATATTTGCAATAACTTTGAGTTTAAGTCCATATTGTAAGATTTATTTACCTTGTTTTCCAACATCCCCAATAATACCACAACATCATCCTTATTAACCTCACAATACACTTATTAGAATACTACCCTCAAAACCATATAATAAACTTTAAGAATTATTTCATTTGAACTCATCATCCCTTTTTATAAAAAAATTATGAGGTTAACCCAACACTCTATCTACTTCCCAATCTTGATTAACTACAACTAATCATGACATATCTAAAATTTGTGCCATCTAGATTTTTAGATAGCCTTGAAATGCTAGCACATGCACTAAAAATGATTTCACAAAGATTCACTAACATGTACAATCAAAATCATTAATTATACTTTTTTATTCTCCCGCCACATTGAAAACTCATCTTTTAAAGACCACTTTGTGTGCCAAAACCTTTTCCACCTTATAAACTCACAAATTATCCTCCATCCAAACACGTTTAAAATATTCATTATTGGCAATTGATACTCATACGTTGAATTTTAATGCATGGATAATGGATTAGGGTTGTCATTGATGGAAATTCTCCTTGGAAATCCTATCCGGTAGTCATGGTTTTTGGTATCCGAAAGAAGAAGTGATCTGGTAATCGGTCTATGGTATTTCAGGATAACCAGAGCATTTTTGGTCCATAATCATTGTGGTGATTGCGGTGGTTAGATTTGTGAATGAGATGATAGGGCCAACATGTAGAAGTCATTTTGACATCATTTGATTGATCCTCATACGTTTTGGTGATCCGATCTAAGTGGACACCTAGTTATATGTTACATTGCATATTGTGCTTGGTCAACTTGATGTATGTCTTATTTTGTGGTTGCGGATATATTTAACCGATGTAGAAGATCTTTTTGGATGATGATATGAGCAAGTGGTGATGTAGAAACCTATTTGGCGTAGTTTCACATGCACATTCTTGATCTGGTAGCTGACTGAGAAGCAGAACAGAGCAGAGTTGCAAAGGTGTTGCAATCAGACTTCTTGCACTTAACCGGAACTCATCCAGACATTGTTTGATGCTATTTTAGAGTTCAAACATTGTAGTTATCATTGTAATTGATCTATAAGTTAGTGAGACTTCCATCTTGAAATTGAACCTTTGGTTCTAGGCAGTGTGCCTGAATGCAAGTGCATTCCCCTTATGTAATATTTATGTAATCCTGATCACAGTATATGAATATTGTGGGTTCCAATCCCACCATGGTTTTTCCCTTTCTTGGTTTCCACGTAAAAATTCTAGTGTTATGGTTTTGTGGTTGAATATCTTGTGTTTCTGCATTTTACTTTCCTGCATTTGCTTCTGGTGGCGTGAGAATAAGTTTGAAAGTTTATTTACCGGTAGAACACTAATTCAGCCCCCCTCTCAGTGTTCCTTCATTCCAACAAGATTCACTAACATGTACAATCAAAATCATTAATTATACTTTTTTATTCTTCGACCACATTGAAAACTCATCTTTTAAAGGCCACTTTGTGTGCCAAAACCTTTTCCACCTTATAATCTCACAAATTACCCTCCATCCAGAAATGTTTAAAATATTCATTATTGAAGTTGTACTATGAAGAAGGGATATTCTCCAATGATGCGTCAACACTTATCTAAGTGAGTCAAATAAATAAACAAAACACATTGTCTTTCATGAAGACCATAGAGGATACATGGAATTCAAGCGCGTGAATATGACTTTGAAAAGATGAGCACAAATAAAGTTTTACTGTGAATGAAGATCGCACTCCAATAATAAGTCCCTAGCTATAAAGGTGTTTCTAAGGTGTGAGAAAGGCCCCACAATAAATATTTGGCTTAATACATGAAGATACCATATTAGCATATATTAAAATTGTGGATTCCATTTATTGTCATAGAACAATAGTGCATCTTTGAAAAGCTCTACTTTATGGAACTCACATTGCTAAGGGATATTGCACTCCAATGAGTAGTTAATACTTGTCATGGTTAATTTGTCACCCATAGCCTAATAACCAATGAAGAAGATCATGCCAAGTCCATATGGATGACACACGTTATCACAACATATTAATGCAAGATTAAAGTGAGCACATATCAAAAAATGCATTATAAAGAAGTGGTGTGTTGCAATAAGAAACTTCCACTTAGAAAATGGTGGCCCCATGGGTGATGTTGCCAACACTAGTCATCAAGGAAATACATGTGGCACCCAAGTTCATGAGTGTAACTAAAATATTTATCTTTCTCTTTTTTATGGAGGTCTAGATTTACAAGCATGACAACCTAGCAAAGGCACGAAGCTCACAAGCACACTAGCCTAGCAAGGGCCTTCACAAAATAGTTTTTGCCACTCAATACAAGGGCACATGCCTATAGACTGAAACCTATTCAACTAAGAGCTAAGGACTCAGGAGTATCCATTCTACCAAATTTTCCTGGGGCATCATCCCAATTGCTGGAGTACAGTGAACACTGAGAGGGGGGGGGGGGGGGTGAATCAGTGTTCATACACAATTTTAATTTTTGAATAATTTTACAAACTTTGCCCAATTTGAACAATATGAAGCAAATAGTGTAGATAGAAAGATAAACAAACCATACACAAGAATATGATACAAAGATATGTCCTGAGTGGAAACCCTCCTGGGGAATAAAACCACTCGCTAATTTGCCTCACTAGCCTATCTTGAAATATTCTTTGTACAATGCCTCACTGGATGATTATATTTTTCACTGATAATGTTATCTCACTGATAGTCTTTTTCAAATGCCTCACTATACTTTCAATGCCTCACTAGCCTTTCCTCATTTTTATAATCATTTCATTATTCAATACAAAGTATCATCTTTGTTTCATTCAAGTACAACCCCTGAGCTTGCATCACTTAAGATTTAGAGGGAAAGTTCAAATACAACATGATAGTATATATTTTTTAGATACATAATACCATGAGATAATTCTACAATTGCAGTACATAATTGTGCACTTAAGGTGCCTATAAAATATGAATCAATACAATGCCTTATTCTCTGAAAAACCATTATTTTTCAGTACAACACTTTAAGAAGCAATAGAGGGAAGCTTTTATAATGTCTTGCATTATTGAACTAAAAAAACTTCCTTTTCAAAACTGAAATTCATCTCTAATTGTTCTAAACAGTTTCAATTGATTCAAACTAAAATATTTAACCAACGCTAATCAACAAAGCTTCATAATGCAGTTTCAATGATGTGTAATCAACATGATAAACAAAGGAAAGAGATTTGTGTATACAACTTGAGAACACAACAAAGGTTAACAACCCAAGTATGCACAGGGTTAACAAACAAAACATAGACCCACAATGATTAAATATAAAGATAGTGCATGACATAACAAACCCTTAACTAGGGTTAGAAACTTTAGTTCAATACTCAACCCTTAACCCACTGTGACAGGGTTAATAAACTACACTTACGAAGATAAACATACACAATGAATCAACTTAAACCCGACACCAAACACTTTCACCAATGCTCAAATAAAAACCATTAACACACAAATGCAATTAACAGATGCTTCAAACAAACAACTTCCTTAACAGAAGATATAACAAATCTGAAACCAAAAAAAATTTCCTTTTCTTTTCCAGAAACAATGAAACTGAAAGTGACAAACTTGTAATAGCCCGTCAAAATCAACTGTCTTTGCACCATCATTGTTATTTTACTAGTCTTGAACCATCAAAACCTATCATGAATCTTTTCCAGCTATTCCTCATTGTCTCGGTTGTGCCTTGGTTTGTTCGGGTCGTGCCCTAACCACCTTGGCCATGCCCTAGCCTGAGAAAGGGCTCTAAACTTTGAAATATAAACAAATGAAAATGAATTGTCTTTTTTTTTTATATTTCATCTCTTTTACATCTCGATATAGATGGGATTAAAGTCCCACTTTTTTAATTTTCAAACTTTGCAAACAAATGCCTTGTGAAAAGATGCATTCCCCTTTGTATTAGGACTTTATGAAAAATAATTTTTAAGCCATTGCAACCACTAATACCATGGGCTGAAATAAATATATTCAACTTTATCCTTGCATAGGGTTCCTTTTCAAGGATCATGATAGTGCAAATATGTATCGAATTATGACAATAATGCCAACCTCCCCATGGTATTAATGATCTCACAAGTTTATATGAATCAATCTAAAAAATGTTAATAATGTCATGATAATTTGAATCAGATTACCATAGGAGAACATTCATGACATCTTCGAACTTTTGACACTAATGCCAAAAATTCCTTAGGGGTTAACAAACTCCCCCTTTGGCATTGGTGACAAATGCAAAGAAATAGTACATATAGAATCAAATTTGAAACCATATAACTGTATGCCCATGTCACTATTGAAAACATAAACCCTGTCATGTCACTTTTAGGAAGAGATGTCAGATGCAAAAATACAAAGATATATACAAAAATTGAATGCTGCAAATGACAATGAACCATCAACTGTCAAGAAATATCGCATTGCAAATATTGATCAAACAATGCTCAATCCCCTGAAACCAGATCGCCATATATATACATTGCAATGTTCATTGCAAAACATGCTGATAAACTGAATATAGAAAATCACTACAAATAAGAAATAATCACCATCTAAATCGACTGAAGAATCAACATAAATCGCTAACTGAAACATCATAAATATTGCATTTTTATCCCCCTTTTGACAACAATGTCAAAGGAGAGTACAAACTATGATACTTAAGAGTCTGAAAGAAAACATATGGTGCAAAAAGATACTTGTATAATAATGCATCATAAATTTACTTTAGAAGACCATGAATGCCACAAAATGCATTAAGGGGTTAAAAAAAATGCATGAAGTGCTCCCCCTAACTCCATGAACTGGAGTAATTTTACTGAACAAAACTGAAAGAGAAGACACCAAGTCTATCCCTCAAAGACTCAAATGTTGCTTTTGGTAAGGGCTTAGTGGAAATATCAGCCACCTAATCATGAGAAGCCACATAATCCAACACCACATCATTAGCTAAAACCTTTTCTTGAAGAAAATGATATTTAATATCAATGTGCTTAGTTCGAGAATGTTGAATAAGATTACTTGAGATATTTATAGAGCTTAAATTGTCACAAAGAATGGGCACTGGTTTAGAAACAACAACATGAATTTCTTTTAAAGTTTGTACCATTCAAAGAACTTGATTACAACATGTAGCTGTTGTAATGTACTCTGACTTTGCAGTGGACAAGACATAGAGTCTTACTTCTTACTATGCCAAGCTATTAATCTGCCTCCAAGAAAGAATGCACCACCAGAGGTGCTTTTCCTATCATCAAGATAGCATGCCCAATCAACATTTTTATAGGCTATTAAAGTGAAATAATTGTGTCTTGGATACCATAAGCCAAAGTAAAGTGTGCCAGAAATGTACTTCATAATTGTTTTAACAACATTCAAATGAGATTGTTTAGGTGGAAATTGAAACCTTGAAACCAGGCAAAATGAATGCATAATATCATGTCGTGTTGCAGTCAAGTACAATAGACTTCCAATCATAGAACTATACATTGTATAATCTATATCAAACTAACCAACTTCTTGTTGAAGTTTTTAGCTTGTTTCCATAAGTGAAGCAATAGGCTTACACCCACTCATCTGAAATTTTTCTAGCATTTCTTTGGCATACTTGGTTTGAGATATAAATATCCCTTTATCTAACTGGCTAACTTGTAAATACAAGAGAAATTAAAGTTCAGCCAACATAGACATTTCAAACTTGGATTTCATGATAAGTGAAAATGTAAAACAAATATTAGCATCATCACTAAAAAAAATAATGCCATCTACATAGACAAAAATAATCAACATATTGTTATCTTTTATTATGAAGTACAAGTTCTTGTCTACAACACCTTTTAAGAAACCTTGTTCCTGCAAATGCTTATCTAACTTAGTCTACTAGGCTCTTGGAGCCTATTTTAAGCCATACAAGGCTTTTCTCAACATGTACACATGATCCTCCTTTCCTACACACATAAAACCTTCAGGTTGTTCCATGTAAACCTCTTCTTCAAGATCATCATTTAAAAAGGTAGTTTTTACATCCATTTGAAACACTTTAGAGTTCTTATATACAAAAAAGGATAAGAACATTCTTATTGCCTCAAGTCTAGCCACAGGTGCAAATGTCTCATCAAAGTCTATACCCTCAATTTGAGAGTATCCTTTACATACTAACCTTGCTATATTTACGATCACATTGCCTTTATCATCAAGTTTGTTTCTAAAGACCCATTTGGCTCTAATTACATTTTTATCAACAGGTCTAAGAACAAGTTCCTAAGTTTTGTTCTTCTCAATTTGATCAAGTTCTTGCATTTCTTTAATCCAGAGATCATCTTTACTTTCCTCAGTATATGTTTTGGGCTCTAATAGAGAAATTAAGCATAAGTATACTTGATCTTTTACATTAGCAAGTTTTCTTCTAGTTTAAATACCATCTGATTTATCTCCTATAATTTGTCCTGAAGGATGATTTTCTGTAATAATTTTGTAAACATCTTGGGACTAGATTCCACAAGTTCTTTTGTTCATTTTGTTTATTTTATTGTTCTTCAGGTTCTTCAATTTTATGTTCATTTTTTGGTGTTATTGTGACATCATTATCTTCAGATGGCTGAACATTGTTGTGCAAAATTTCTTCTACTTTAACATTTGCAATTTCAACTATTTTCATTAATCTTTTATTATAACATTTATATGCCTTACTATGACTTGAGTATCAAATAAAGATACCATCATCACAACATGACTAAAAACTACCTATGTTATCATTGTCTCTTTTTATAAAGCATTTACTACCAAAGATTTTGAAATATCCCACATTCATTGTCCTACCATACCACAGTTCATAAGGAGTAAATTTTGTGTTGACTCTCAATTGGACCCTATTCAAGATATAAACAACAATATGAATTGCTTCTTTCCAATATGTGTTTGATAAAATTGCATCCTAAAGCATAGTTCTGGCCATTTCCTTAACTATTATTTTCTTCCTCTCAACTACACCATTTTCTTGTGGTGTTCTGGAGGCTGAATATTGTCTTTTAATTATGTGATCCTCACAGTAATCAATGAATTCATATGAGGTATATTCTCCACCCTTATAAAAAATAAGACATTTTAGTTTTAAGTCAGATTCCTTTTCTACCATCTTTATGAAAATCTTAAAATGATCAAAAGCTTCTGCTTTGTGTTTCAGAAAGGTCACCCAAGTCATTCTTGTATAGTCATCTATGAAGAGCATAAAGTATTTTTCATTATTTAAGGATCTTGTCCTAATAGGACCACAAAGATTAGTGTGAACAAATTATAATGGCATTGTAGATGAATACTCCTTGGACTTAAAACTGACTCTAGTCTGCTTGCCTTCTTATAGGTCCACTCACCCCCATGCTGCTCACTGACCTCCAAGAACGTGGCCTGCTCTCTGTCCTTGATCGTGCCCGATATGATGTTGCTCTCTGCTCTGGTGGAACTGCACTCTCATATAGTGTCCTCCAATGGCGTATCTCCTCTCCGGTCTCTACCAACATCTGTGCCATCTCACGTGCACTAGCATCCCTAATCGACCCAATATACTCAGTGACTCTCTGCCCTTTTTACTGTGCCTGGGCTATTGCTGTATCTCGAGCCGCTGTTAATTTGGCTATCTCTGCTCTGAACTGATCATGCTCTATCCTCAAGATGGCATTCTGTCTCTCTAATGTCGTAATGTGATCATGCTGACTCGCTATGGTAGCCCTGCATATCTCCATCTCCTCTATCCTAGCTGTCTCTGGCTCTATGGGTATATCCTGCAATGACTCCTGATCGGCTGAATCTGGCTCATAATCTTCATCCTCATCATCTCCATCCTCATCATCCCTCTCATCCTCATCCCCACCCTCATCCTCCTCATCCTCATCTCTGTCCTCATCCTCTCCAGCAAGTGGGAAGTCCTCCTGTCTCCTAGGTACTGGAATATCCGGATCTGTCAATGGCACTGGCCGTCGTCATGCAAACCATTGCTCATACTCCTCTGTTGTCCCTGCGTCCACCACATCTGATCTCCAATCCCACTGTCTCTTTTGTAGCTATGTGAAGTCAGTATATGCTATGTGTGGCTGAATCATTCTCCCCCGCTGACTCATCTCTCTGTGAGATTAGGCAAAGTGTGCAGTCCCTCTGGGTACATCCTGCCTCTCTCCAAACTATCATCTGACTCTCTCTGGTAGGTACATTTCAATCACTCTCTGGTGATTCACTGGTCACCTAATCAGGTATCTCTCCTGTCTACAATATAGTAGCTCATCACTATCATCTGACCATCCAGGGCAATCAAGATATGGCCTCCATGTGAACTCTCTCAATCTGTCTAGCTCATGTCGCCAATACAATATGTATCCAAAAGGACCTTGTCTCAGTGCTCCCCCATAGCAGCACACATATGGTCGATGTGGTACTACCTGTCTCTCTGCAATTGGTCGACATATGGCTATGTGCTGAAATGCCCATACCTGTAACAGTGTGACCCCACAGCTCAAAGTCTGCACTCCCTGATATGCTATCTGATGCAACTGAAAATATAGCATAGCAAGCACACATGGTCCCCATGTGTACATAATACCCTTTGTCACCATCCACTCTAGCACTCTTCCCCATCCAATAGGGAATCCATGTCCTCGTCTGTCTCCTGCTAATAGGCATGCTATAACCACTGCTATCACCACATATCGCCGATCATACTCTGATGCCATGGTCTCCTAGCCAATCTCCCTCTGATATCCAGATCATCTGCATCGCACTCAAATAATCTGCATAAAGCATCTCTCCCTATCACTGGGTCATACTTTATCATCTCTCCATGAATCAGAATGCGGAGGATACGCCATACATCCTCTAGTGTCACAGTCGCCTCTCCAGTCGCCAGATGGAATGAGGAGGTCTCTGAATGCCATCGCTCTGCTAATGCGGTGAGTAGTCCTATGTTTGCCCTACTCTCGGGCATGAATGTGATATAGTATAATCCAAGTCCTGCTAATGTATCTATGTCCGTGCTTCTGAGTCTATGTCATAACATGAAGCAGTCAGGTCGGTTCTCCCGCGTAATCAGGGGATACTGTCGACTTTGCATCACAATTGGGGCACATTTTGTCAGTTTTAGGGTTTGCTCCTACGGGCTGCATTTCCTTGTTTCATGTCCAAATCAGGGTGTTTCTACTCTATTTTGACCTATCCTACCCTTATCCCCCTTTTCGGATCATTCGCATGCTGTTTTTGACCAAATTTGAGTTCCTAGTGCACAACTGTGCCTGTGTGCTGTGTCTTGTGCCTGTGTTGCATCAACTTGCACATGTGTACCCTACACAAGTGTAGGATGCGCTCACACAGGCGCAGAAGTCACTTTCTGCATTTCTGTGGGCCCCGCAATGTCCCGTAAGCAAGTCAAATTCATGAAATTGACAATATGGATTTTTGAGATACATACCGCTGCTCCCGCGTCGTTCGGTCATCTGTAGGTGCATACACGTTCCCTGAGGTGATTTGCCATTGGAATGTTCACCATCTCTCTGCAAGCGTCCTTTTCCAGAGCAACAAATCCTCCTCTTTGGCTAGTGCAAATGAGCTCTTTTCACTCTCTTTGTCTCATTTATAGATCTTTGTCAGTGCATAGATGGATGTGCACTCTCTCCATCTTATGTTGGTCGTGGTCTTTTGCACCTTCAATTGCTTGTCCTTTGTGTATCCAATCCCTGATTGTTAGTATGTTTGCTCCTATCATTTTCTATCATTCTTATCGATCAATTGGCCTCTTTTCTGGATGTTTCCGGCCAATTCCTCGAGGGGGCATGCATATGTCATTGTCATTATTTGGGGCATTTTCATTATTGTTCTTTGAAACAACGCTTAAAATCGCATTGTCTCAAAGAGGGGCAGCATTGCCTTATTTTAGGGTTTTTTGCGTTGCATTAACATTTCTCCTATGATTCGCACTTGGTCTTTATCATTTGTGAGCATCGAGTCCTTCTTCTGCATTCTTCATTTGTCTCACTTTCGAATTTGATCTTGTCAATAACAATATTCAGTCATGATCTTGGTCGATCTTATCCTGTCGCATCAATGTGCGTGTTCATTTGTCATCATTTTGGACATCGTCAATCCTAATTAGGGTTTTGTCCTCTTATCAATCTTGTTGTCTTGCGATCCATTTGTCATCGATCGTTGTCATTTTCAATCTTGTCATTTTGTGATCGATTGGTCATCGATCGTTGTCATTTTCAATCTTGTCATTTTGCGATCGATTTGACATCGATCATCGTCTTTCTTAATCATGTCAATTTGGATCAATTAGTCATTGTTCCTCGTCAATTGGTGCATTTATCAATCAAATCACTTATCAGCATTGGTCCTTTGTCAGTCAAAATCATGATCAAATTGAATCGATATCAATTATCTTTTGTCAAGACCTAATTGTCGTCCTTGCATTTTCTAGGGTTTCATGATTTATTCATTTAACCTTGTTTGTCATTTCTCCCTCTAGGTTAAATAGTTTATTTCTCCTAAGTCTTCTTGTCACAATTAAATATTTATTTAATTGGCTAATTAATTCCCCCTCTTTTTGTGAATTAATTAATGAATGAAAAATTATTAATTAATTTACCTAATTTTCCAATTTACTAATTTCTCCTAATTTCTAATTCATCTAATTTTCTTTTTTCTCCTATTTTCTCTAATATTTCTCCTAATTTCATGGGAATGACATAGCAAATTTGTCATAATTTGTCATAATTGTCAATCAATCAATTTTGACACGGCAATTTGTCATAATTGTCAATCAATCAATTTCGCATAGAAAGTGTCAATTTGTCATAATTTGTCATATTTGTCATTCTTGATTTGAAATTTCTATTCGAATCAAATTCATGCTAATCTTGTCTTTTCTCCAATTTGTCTATAAATTGGATGAATTTCTTTAATCAAAAGGTCGAATCAATCACGCTTCTAGTAACCTTATGTTGTCATCTCGTCTTGTCAATCTTGCTTTCACATTATACTTGTGCACTTGAAGGTGAGATCCACAAAACAAAGTAATTTGAAGGAGAAAGAAGGACAATGGAGATTTCTGGAGGAGATATTCACATTTGCAATGGTTTGCATTTGAATTGAATGTCTTGTTTTTTATGCATCTCTATTGAATGTAATTAGGATTTGTCACTGCATTTTAGTTTTCGTGATTGAGCTAGTCCAATTTGCTATTTTCTTTGATGATTTCCGAATTCCTAGCTACAATAACTGATGGAAGGCAGCGAACTATACAGGAATCCTGCCCCCAGGTTTCCAAATGAAGGTAATCTTATGGAACATTCGAGGCCTAAATGGTCTCAATAAACAAGATATATTACGGAACCTCATTCGAGACCATAAGTCGGATATTATCCTTGTGCAGGAAACCAAAATGAGTAAGGAGAAAATTGAGAATTTAAACTTGTTTAAAAATGGAGGGGTCTGTGGTAGTAGCTCGAATGGGGCATCTGGTGGGCTGGCTATTTTTTGGAACAAGAAAACTATTCTAGGAGATATGATTGATGAAGATGGTAATATTATATCTATGAAAGTTAAAAGCATCTCTAAAGGAAAGGAATGGGTGGTCACAAATATCTACGCCCCTAATTCCAAAGCTGCTAGGAGTAAATTTTGGGATAAAATCCAGCAGAAAAGAAGATCTTTCCCTAAGGACAATTGGTTGTTGATGGGAGATTTCAATACTCCTTTGCAAGGAACTGAAAAATTTGGAGGAACTCAAGCTCAACTAGACAACAGATCTGATTTGATGGATTTCATCAATGACAATGCTCTTATTGATACTGATCTCACTGGAGCTTCTTACACCTAGTCTAATCGTAGGGATGGAGCAGACCTCATTTAGGTAAGACTTGACAAATCCCTTATTACTAATGATTGGATTATTTCTCATAGATGTTCCCTGTCAGTTGTCAATAGAATTGGTTCAGATCATTATCCCATTTCCTTTGTTGTTGAGTCCATTAGAGTAAACAATGCTTCCCTTTCCAATTTGAGAAAATGTGGATCTCTCACCCCTCTCTGGAAAAATCCATTGCCAACTGGTGGAATATTGATGTGAATGGAACAACCATGTACAAAGTTGCAAAAAAACTTAGAAACATCAAAGATAACATTAAGATATGGAACAAGAAGGATTTGGTGATATTTTTGAATCAGAAAAAACGTTGAAGGAGGAATTAGAACATATCCAAAACTCAATACAAAAAGATGGCTATAAAAAGTATCCCAAGGCTAAGGAAGACGATATATTAGTCAAACTTCACAATATTATTTCTAGGGAGGAAATCTATTGGAGACAGAGATCCAGGGCTATTTGGCTAGAAGCTGGGGACAAAAATACTAATTTTTTTCACATGACCTCTATGAAACATAAAGCTGTGAATAGAATTTCCAGATTAATTGTTGAGGATAAAATTCTTCTTAAGGAAGATGATATTAGGGATGAAGTTGTTTGTTTCTTTTCTCAGCTCCTCACCAATAGCAAGGAGATTGATTATACTAAACAACAAGATCTGGTTGACATCATCCCCAAGATTATTGATCCTAACCACAATAAGGCCCTTTCTGCTATCCCCTCTACTGAGGAAATTAAAAAAAGTTGTCTTGTCCTTTCAAGGAGATAAGGCTCTGGGACCTGATGGCTTCCCCATGTTCTTCTTCCAGGAATTTTGGCATATTGTTGGAAAAGACACGGTCAATGCGGTCAAATAATTTTTTGGTTCAAGAAGAATCCTTAAGGAAATCAACTCCACTTTTATTGCCTTAATTCTTAAGGTGGCTGGGGCGGATTCCATAGGAAAATTTAGGCCAATAAGTCTATGTAACTCCTTTTATAAGATCATATCTAAAGTTTTGACTTCCAGACTTTTGGCTGCCCTCCCTTTTATCATCTCTGAGGAGAAAAAAGGATTTGTTCCTGGTAGGCAGATTTTGGATTCTATCATTCTTGTGCATGAAAATTTTCACTCTCTCAATGCTACCAATAAAGAAGGATTTCTGATAAAGTTGGATCTGGCGAAAGCTTATAATAGAGTGGAATAGAAAGCTCTTTTTAGAATTATGGAGGCTTTTGGATTTGATGAGAAGATAATCAAAATTATCAAAGAGTTGGTCTCCACCCCAATGTTTTCAATTCTCATTAATGGATCTCCTTCTAGATTCTTTTAATCGTCTAGGGGGCTCAGACAAGGAGATGCCATATCTCCTATCCTTTTCACCATCTTGGCGGAGAGCATGAGCAGACTTATCCAAAAAATGAAAGTGAATAAAATTATCAAAGGTCTTCAACCTTCCTCTACTAATGTTTTTTGTTCTCACCAACAATTTGTTGATGATACTATCTTAATGGGATACTCTTTTGTTGGGGAGGTTGCTGCCTTTAAAGGTGCTTTTAATTCTTATTCATTGGCTACAGGCCAGCAAGTCAATTGGGACAAGTCTGCTATATACTTCATGAATAGTCATATCATAAGACAATAGAGAATCGCTAATATCATTGGGTGCAAGGTGGAAATGCTCCCTGTAGACACCTAAAAATGTCTCATTGATCATGTACTAATTATTCCTCTAATTGATTAAATAATCTTTATTATTTAATTAATTTAATTAATCTTATTCTTCTAATTGCATATTTCCTCATAATCTTACTAATTATTCTATTTATCATTCTTTCATCATTTAATCATTTTAATCATTTTCTAAATATTAATTGAATATTTATTATTTAATTAATTATGGTTAACTCCCCAATTTAAATAGTCTTTATTATTTAAATAAATTAATTTTCAATTTCTATCTCTAATCATCTAATCATTCAACTCTCTTCTAAATATTAATTAAATATTTATTATTTAATTGATTATGATTTAATCCTTTAATTTAAATAATGTTTATTATTTAATTAAATTCCCTTTCTAAATAATTAAATAGTTTCTTTAAATTATTTAATAAGCTAATTAAATCTTCAATTCCAAATCCCCAAATTCTAATTTCATTTAATTTCATATTCTTCTAATTTCTTCCAAATTCAATTACATGTGCATGATTTCAAAAACCAAATTGAAAACCAAAGTCAAGTTCTAAATATATTCAAATACTAAATTGAATTAATAAATTCAATTATTTGAATAATATCTCATGCAAAGATTAAATTAAAAATCTAAATCTAAATGCAAGCACATGCTAAGTTAATTAATTAAATCATTTATCTCTTCAACTTCTATTTCCATCTTTCAGTTAGCTTTTTCTAAATTAAGCTTTCTTTGTCATCCTCTTTATTTCCACCAATCATTATTTTTCTTCCTTCAGACAACTTTTTCTCAATCAGTTGACTCAATTAATCTATTCAATCTATTGAGTTTCACTCCTACAATCAGCAGTTCAACTATCAATTTTCATTTGAGCTCACCTGAGTTCCACCTCTTGATCAGTCTGTTCCACCTTTCAATCAATCTTCTCCAAATTTCTATAAATTGAGCATTCAATCTTCATTTTCAATAATCACGAACTTTGAATCTTTGTGTCACTTGCAGGTTACCAGTGCAATATCTGAGAGCCATCATACCACAAAGAGGAGAAGAGCAATGGAAGTTCTACGCAGTCATGGAATAGGGAGTTTTTTTATTTGATTTGATGATTTATAATTCCTATTTCTTAATTATGTTATTCCATTGTATTGTTTGTTAAATTCTGATTAGGATAGGGATTCGTGATTTCCCTTGTTTCTAATTGATTACTTTTTAAAAAGAAGATGAATTTTGCATCCCACATTTTGGCAAACCCGACGTGAACTAACAACAATTTAACCTTTTTCTGTGTTCTGTGTGATTTTTGCAGCTTGTGCGGATTTTTCATTTTTTTCAGGTTGCATGAATTTCGAGAAAAGATATTTCCGTCATGCAATCGATCTTACATCGTCATGCAATCGCATAGACAAAATTACGCATTCGACCCTTCGAGGTCACGCATTCATTTTGACAGGGTCACGCAATCGCCCTGTCCAAATCACACAATCGCCCTTTTGGGATCACGCATTCATAGGAAGCTTTGTCATTTAATTTTTTTCTTCTGTCTGTTATCTATTCTGTTTAATTATGTCTTAAAATTGGTTAATCCGGGATCAAATTTCTTTTTATTTCATGATTTGATGAACACTGTTTATGGCAAGAAAAGTTCAGTTCAAGATTTCAGGTGCAAGAAGGATGAAACAACAAAGGAGAGAAGCCAAACGATATCAAAAAGTTCTCCAAGCAGAAAAATTGATACAGGATTCGGAAGAACAACTGGCCTTAGACAGATGACCTGTTAGTGCTATGCAATCGACTGGATACCATCATGCATTCGGTCTGTCAAATTTACGCATTCAGTCTGTAAGTATCACGCAATCGCTCAGGTAGTATTACGCAATCGCCTCTGTCAAGTTTTGAGTTTCTATTTTTTGTTGGTTTAATTTTACTACTAATCTTTTGTTTGCAGCCTGTGGTGGATTCGCAGAGAGGATTAGATTAGTAATTTTGCATGCACACTTCACAATTCAATTTTTAGTGCTTAAAATCAACAACAGTTAAAAAGGACATGCATGAATAATCTCACACTTCAATTTTTTAGTGCTTAAAATCAACAACAGTTAAAAAGGACATGCATGGATAATCTCACACTTCGTTGTTGGTGTTTAATTTGAACATGGGCTAAAATTGACATGCGTGTATCTCACACTTGGTTTTTGGTGCTTAAAAATCAACAAATTGTTAAAATTGACATGTATGCCTTCATACTTGGATTTGGTGTTTAAAATTGACATGCACATGTAGATCTAACACCTAAATTTGGGCTATAAAATGAATGTGAATCAGGCTACATTAGATTAAATCATTTTCAATTTTTATTAAGGTAAAGAACTTTTCATTGTGTCTGGGGTGGACCTACAGTTGCACTAATTGACTTTCTACCCGCCATCGGGCTTTGGGGGGAAAGAAGGAAGGTGACAATGACATCTAAATTTTCTTTTGTTCTACATAGTGAGGGGTATCTTTGACTGGGGATTTCATCACCCCACAAAGGTACTTCGAATTGGGATGTGTTGGGGATATCATCTCTCCCAGCGTACTCTCGAGCAGGTTTTTCGAGTTGCTATATAAATATACTGGTCAGACGGCTAGAGTATTGAGTGAATTTGACGTATGTGGGGGCCTTCCCTGCACCGATAATCTCAACTAAAGCCTTAAGTGGCTTGCTCTGAGAATCCATCATTGGATTGGGACCCCTAAAAACCTAATACTAAGAACCAATTTAGTTGCCAAAAATCCTACATTCAGTGGTTCCGGGAGTGCGGATCATACCCCATAGATACCCTTCATGTACTTTACACTATGATATAGGAATCCCTCAGCTAAAAGATCCTTATTTCTTCGGGGTAAGAGAGTCTGGCATGCCTGAGAAGTGTGTACCGTAGAGTGGAGCCAGTGCTGCCAAACTCTCTATCTGTTCATTTTGTCTCGGTATTTCATAAGGGCCTCACTGAATGGTGTCCACTATCCAGCCTAAGATTGTATTCCGTGATTTTTTATGTATCATTGTGCTAGACCAGTATTGAGTCAGTCCCTTGGGCTATTTTAGGCCCTATCCCACGTATCTCTGAATTTTCTGAGATTGTATGAAAATTGAGTCAGTCAGCTATACATACCTACCAGCAATTGTTCTCAAATTTGGAAAACTATAAAACATTGTTCTACATATGAAGTTGCAAAAAACAAAGTCCATTTTGAAACCAATTCTCAAAAGTCCTTACATACTTGTGACCCTAGGCAGTCTTTTACACAGTCTTTTGCATAGTCCTAATTACATCCTCATTATCGTCCTACATCTTTTGCATAGTCCCACTTACGTCCTCATTATCGTCCTATGTCTTTTGCATAGTCCCACTTACGTCCTCATTATCATCCTAAGTCTTTTTCATTATCATCCATAGTAGGTGCATAGTCCTGCATTATCATATACGTCTTCATCTAGACTGCATATACATCTAAGTCCATTGTCAGTTATAGGTTCATAGCATGTGCCTTCATGGGTCTCCCAGGTGATGGTTTTCTCCCTTTTGAGCAACCTAATCTAGTTCCAAATGGCAGTCAACAAGAAATCATTGATGGTCTAGCTAACTTAGCTTGGGATTTAAGAAGAAGCGCACCTCAATATATAGGAGTCATACACGAGATAACATTGAGTCTAGGATTTCCCGTATAATTGATAGAGAGATTGAGGCTAAACAACTTCGTCAACAAATGGAAAGACTTGCATTAGAGAAATCTAGAAATGCTAAAAAGGTCTCACATCAAAATCCTCAATAGAGTCTAGTATAGTCGTGCATACCTCATATTTACATCTACTGTCTAGTGTTAGGTCATCTTCTTGCATGGAACCACCCTCATATAAGAAATTTTAGATGCCCGTCACAAGGTCCCAGAAAGTGAAAGGAATAATGGACCCAAACAACACACAGTCTATAAACCCTACTTGGAACATGGACATGTCAACAGGTCAACACTCAGGTACACAGACAATGTCCACCATAAACGAATTACAACAGCATTTGACAAAAGAAGAAATTGAGTCTACACAGCAAAACCCACATGTCCTCATGATCTTAGATGCACTTATACATAGCGATAGGGACAAGTATCTTTCGCTATTAATACAAAATGGGGCAAAACTACCTGAGGATTTTGATGTCACAAAGATTTTACCACTACGAAGATAACAGTCAAACACCACCCTTGACACAAATACAAGCAATGACCTCTAGTTTTCCTCAAAACGTACCTATCCAAACAAATGTCAACACAAATGCAAACTTTCAAACAAGTGTGTCATCCTCAGCAATCAATGCTAGTATATCATCATAGAGCATACCAATAATATCAAGTGTCTCAGCACCTAGTGCAACCCAACCTCCAGTTTCCTATTCCATGGGATCCACATATGGTTATCAAAATGAAAATCTAGGTCTTGCCAATACAACAAGTACAACTCAACCAAACATGGGTTTGCATATCACCTATTTCACAGTACCTAATGGAACGGAGAACATACAAGGTTATAATCTTGGTACCTTCCAACAACCTCCTAGTTATGCAACCACAAATCCTTTTGTGGGACATACACAAACACAAGGTATACCTTTGACACAAACAAATATTCTGACACAACAAATACAAAGTTTGCAACAACAAATGACAACCATGCAAACTGGTAACGATAAAAAGAGCTACACAATGCAAGACCTACATCCTTATCCATTTGATCACACATTACACATGCCACCTTTCCCACAACATTTTGAAACACCCAAATTTGATAGATATCGAGGGAAGGGTGATCCTAGAGATCATATCAGAGAATTTTTTACGGCATGTATAGAAGTTGCCTCAGAAGATACTTATCTAATGACTATTTCCTAAAAGTCTGGGAGGTCCAGCTTTAGAATGGTTTTCACATTTACCACCAACCATCACTTCATGGGGAGAATTAGCTGAACAATTTATAGCAAACTTCTTGCACAACACTGACACCCCGGTTACTTTGATGGACTTATGTGCTGCTAAACAATACGAGAATGAAACATTTGCATCCTTCATACAACGATGGAGGGCTCTCTATAGGAGGTGCAAGATAGTTATCCCAGAAATAGAGCAAGTGGATATGTTTACAGAAAATTTGATTCCTAAGATTAAATATCTGATACAAATGCAATGTCTAACCACATTCAAACAAATCATAGAAAAGGCTCTCAAATGTGAGAATGGATTAGTAGAACAAGGTCTTATTAAGTATGGCAACACCAACAACAATGACAAATCTAAGTTTTGGTCAAAAAATAAAAAGGTGACCAATGATGGTATTGTAGATGCCAGAATGATAAACAAAACTCAACCTGTTTTATCTTTGGGAAAGAGTCAGTCAATAAATCCACATACAGGGAATAACACAACAACAACAAGGTAAATGCTACGCAAAACACGAACACAAGATACCCCAGGGTAAACGCTCCAAGAATAAATTACACACCTTTAGGAGAACCAATTGAGTCAGCGGTCAAAAAGTTAATACAGACAAACATGATCATTTTACCTGAAGTAAGAGTGTATGAACCAGGTCCTTTCAAACCCACATGGTGGAATGATAATGATTTCTGCGATTATCATAGGACTAAAGGTCACAAAATGGCAAGTTGCTACAAATTGAAAAACTTGGTCCAAGATATGATAGACCAAGGGGACATCACAATTGATACCGATAAGACCTCAGCAAACACAAATCATACAATTTTTAAGGATCCTTTTGTTAAGCATGACAAGGGAAAAGCTACCACATCAGGTACCCAAGACAATACGACTAACTACACAAAGGTCTCATACGACTACACTATTCATGCCATTAGCTCAGGAGATACAACAAACAATGATTCACAAGAAACACCTGATCAAGAGGACCAATATCAAGACACTCATAGAGATGATAACCAAGCTTGCATGATATCTGAAGCACCAAAGTACGATGATGATACAAATCTTTGTCTCGGAGACTAGGGACATGATCAACCATCTCACTCAGGTTGGTTTGAAGATGAACTCATAGAACATATTATGGATGTCAAACAGACACATCAAGACTATGAAGAGGGATTTAACATAAATCTTGATCAGACAACCTATGATACAAATGATACAATTGCTACAATCACAATTACTCCCATAGACAAAGACTGTGCAGTGGTTACTCATAGATCAAAGGTAACTTTACAAGGGATACCAAAAAATCAACCACCAACAGTAGGGACTTACAATGTAGTAGAGCAACTTAAGAAAACTCCGACACAGATATCATTATTCGAACTATTGCAAATTTCACCTAATCATAGAGCTATACTGGACAACGCACTTCAAGATTCAATAGTGGACAGAGATATAGATGAAAATGTCTTCCAGTCTATGGTAGGAAGTCTGACACAAGGCACACGCATTGCATTCACAGAACAAGATATTCCTAGTGATAAATTACTTCATAATGACCCACTACATCTGGAAGCTTACATTCATAAGAAAAGAATCAGAAAAGTACTTATAGATGGGGGAGCCGGTCTCAACATTTGTACTTTAAAGATGGTCAAAGCACTGGGATATTCTAAACTTCACATTGATTCTTCCAAAAGGATAAATATCAAGGCTTACAATGATGAAGAACGTCCATCTAAAGGCATTGTAACATTACATGTACAAGTAGGACCAATAACAACAGAGGTCGCTTTTCAAGTCTTGGATAGAGAGTTGGGATATAACATGTTATTGGGTCACCCATGGATTCACACCATGCAAGCAGTACCATCCACATTTCATCAGTGTGTCAAATTCCCATACAATGGTATTGAAATCACCATAAAGGGTGATTTAAATCCGTTCCAACATTGCAATTATCTGAAAGGCAATGTCGATAATCAAGTACCTATCAATCAGGCCGCACCTCTCACTACACAGCTAGAAACATTAAAGATCACAGAAACAAAAAAAGATATGCCTACAACATCCTCCTTACAAATAAAGGATATGGGTTGTGGAGAGTACTCTATTGCAAATACTTTAAGTGGGAAACAATTGTCTCTTTCTCCTAAGTCCTTTGGGAAACCTCAAAATACAATGCAAAAAATAGGACAAAGGAAAAGAAATTGTCAAATACACAGATTCATGCTCTTTCATTAGATGGGGTGACTTACAGGAAGAATCCTTGAACAAAGATGTTAACCATTGGATATATAGAGAAGAAGATCATATGACAATACCCAGAATACACACAGATCAGTATGGCAATGGATTCAAAATACTCCAAAGACATGGATATGATGGTACCATAGGCCTTGGGTTACAAAAACAAGGAAGACTAGAACCTGTTGTTCCTAATGATAAACCGGGGAATCAAGGATTGGGATACAAGCATGTACAACATAATACTAAAGCAAGATAGCATACCCTTGATATACTAAATTGACCAAGAAAAACAACAGATTACATATCACACAGGAATTTGTCCACACAAGCACTTCCATCTTCATCTCAAACGAGTCATCAGGTACATACATCACCAAGTGCAGAATCAGATGGGGAAGACATTAGACAACTCTTGCAAGAACCTACCACTGAGTTACAAAATGATGCAGTTATTGACACAACAATATAGGCTAATGTGGCAATAGATGCAGGATTACCCCCACCACTTGAATCCCACCCATGGTTATTGTCACTACTTCTACCACGAGAAGCAACTCAGGCTCAACCTAATGAAACAGATGAAGAAAGATTGCAAAGGCTTATACTAGGCTTAAGAAGGGTCACTAATGTGCAAAGAAGACCAGTCAATCTACAACAGAATCAGGGACAAGAACAAGAAGAAATAAGTGATGATAACTCATATGATGAAACATATATTGAAAGTGAGACAAACTCTCATGATTACAAATTCTTATCACTCCATGATTCTAGCCCACTAGAAAGTGTAATATTAAGGAATCAAATAAGGCTTATACAGGATGAAGATACTCAAAGTCAGTCAAACAATCAAGTCCTCATGTTATCAGAATCTACTAAAGAAAGGAGTACTGATTTACCCCTACTACATTAATACTTGATTGATTGGGGGAAAGAAGGAAAACCAACACTGGATTGGTTTGAAAACGACGAAGCAATTTCAAAATTTATAGGAGTCAGAGAGGGATTTCCGCAAGGTGATCATAAAGCAGGGTTTGCTATAGACCTGAATAGAATGACATACTTTGGAGAAGAAAGTACTTCTCCAATAGAAGATAAGGATCAAACCACCCATAATGACAAAAGTGACTTGGGTAATCTTCCTATGGAAAGAGAAATTTGACATTACTTACAGAGGAAACAGAAGAAGTAAACATAGCAGAAGGGGAGGTTGTACATAACATCCATATGGTAAAATCACTGAGAAAAGAAGAAAAAGATAGATTCATTCATTTTTTCAAGCAACTACCTATCAAATTTGCTTGGTCCTATTCAAACATGCCAGGCTTAGACTCTAAATTAGTGTTACATCACTTACCATTGATACCAGGAGTTAAACCTTACAAGCAAAAATTGAGAAAAATGCATCCAAGTATCGTATTACTGGTTAAAATAGAACTACAAAAGTTATTGGATGTAGGTTTTATTAGACCTATTGACTATGCGGAATGGATATCCAACCTGGTACCTGTGACTAAGCCCACGAGAGGCATAAGAATCTGTACTGATTTTTGAGATCTAAATAAAGCTTGTCCTAAGGATGACTTCCCGCTACCCAATATCGACATGATAGTTGACCTAACAGCTGGAAATGAGATGCTATCCTTAATGGATGGTTTTTCAGGATACAACTAAATTAAAATTGCACCAGAAGATCAACATAAAATGGCCTTTACATGCCCATGGGGAGCGTACTACTGGAATGTGATGTCATTTGGTCTTAAAAACGTCAGAGCAACATACCAAAGAGCCATGACAACATTGTTTCATGACATGATCCATAACATAATGGAAGATTACGTGGATGACATATTGGCTAAATCACAAACCAAGGAAAGTCACCTTGCAGTTCTTACACATATATTTGATCGGTTGGAACAGTATAATGTCGGATTAAACCCGAAGAAATGTGTGTTTGGCATAACAGTAGGTAAACTGTTAGGGTTTATAGTATCAAACAGAGGAATTGAAATAGACCCTACCAAGGTCAAGACAATCATTGATATGCAACCTCCATCAACACTTAAACAACTCAGAGGGTTACAAGGAAGATTACAATCCATAAGGAGATTCATAGCACAATTGGCAGATAAGTGTCACCCATTCCAGCATTTACTCAGGAAAGGAGTTACTTTTAAATGGATAGAACAATGCCAGGAAGATTTCCAAGCTCTGAAAGAATCTTTTGAACACACCTGTGTTAATATCTCCTACTCCAAGACAACCTCTATTGTTATACATATCAGCAATGAACTCAGCTCTAGGAGCTCTATTGGCACAACATGACAAAAATGGAAAACAAAGAGCCATTTACTATATAAGTAGGACTCTGATCGGCTATGAGCTTAATTATACCCCCATAGAGCGAGCATGCTTAGGAGTAATCTTTGCATCACAAAATCTCAGACATTACATGTTGAGTCATAAGGTACAACTCATTGCATGCTTTGACCCACTCAAGTATCTTTTGAGCATAGCAACATTGACCGAGCGATTAGCTAAGTGGGTTATGATCTTGAGCGAGTTTGATATAGAATACATAGACAGAAAAGCCATCAAAGGACAAATCATATCAGATCAATTAGCAGAGGCTCCTATACAAGACAGTCATCCGTTGCTGATAGACTTTCCAGATGAATCCGTGTTTACATTAACTACCTCAGTAATGTGGAAGTTATACTTTGATGGGTCATATACAAGTCACTGATATGGAGCAGACATTCTCTTCATTACTCCTCAAGGGGATGTTATACCCAAGTCCTTTAGGATCAATTTCCCATGCACCAACAATATGGCTGAATATGATGCTCTCCTCATAGGGCTTCGTACAGTCATACAATGGAAAATACAAGAGTTACATATCTATGGTGATTCACAGTTGATTGTAAACTAGGTCAATGATGATTACAACATGAAGGATGAAAAACTCATGCCTTATAAGAGGTTGGTCGAAGATTACAAGGAGCACTTCAACAAAATTACCTTTGAACAAATCCCAAGAATACAAAACAAGGCAGCAGATGCAATGACAACCATAGGATCTCTTCTGAATATGCCTGCTAACGAAACTTAGTTTGAGTTTATCATAGAATAGTTAATGCTACCTGCATATGAGACTCCCTTATCTGACTATGTATGAAAAATTGTGGGTCCAAAATCACCTTGGTACAATGAGATATATACATATTTACACACCCAATACATGTCACCGTATCTGTCCATAAATCAAAAGAAGACCTTTATTCGTCAGGCATCTAGATACACCATTATAGCTGATACTTTGTATAGAAAGGGTTTCGATGGAACTCTTCTCTGATGTCTAGATGAGAATGAAGCACATCTTGCTTTAAAAGAAGTCCATGATGGAATCTGTGGGGCTCACCAAAGTGGTCCACCATTGTCAAAGAAATTGTTGAGAACAGGGTATTACTGGCCAATAATGGAAAAAGATGCTTACAAGTATGTACATAAGTGTAAACAATGCCAAATGCATGGAGACCTTATTCATGCACCAACACAAGATCTTCAACCCATCACATCACCGTGGCCATTTTCACAATGGGGATTAGATCTAGTGGGTAAAATCAACGCTACTTCTTCTAATGGGCACAAGTTTATCTTGACAGCCACTTAATACTTTACTAAGTGGGTTGAGGTGATTCCTTTAACATACACCATTGGAAAGCAGATAGCAAAATTCATGCTCAACTACATTATATGTAGATACAGAATTCCAATGTGCTTTGTTACAGATAATGGGCATCCATTTAAAAACTAGTAAGTCAAAGAATTGTGTGACAAATTCCACATACAATAGAGATTTTCCACGCCATACTATCCACAAAGTAATGGGCAAGAAGAGGCTACAAATAAAACAATATTGAAAATTCTTAAGAAAGTAGTCACTGACACAGGACGGGGCTGGCATCTCCAGTTAAATCTCGCTCTTTGGGCCTACAGAATAGGAGTACGCACACCTACAGGAGCAACACCATATTCCTTGGTCTATGGGACAAAAGCAATACTCCCCATTGAAATAGAAATACTGTCTCTAAGAGTCTCCTTACAGAACATCATATCAGAGGAAGACTACAGGGTAGCAAGGTTACAAGAGCTCGAAACCCTTGATGAAAAAAGACAAACAACATTTAACCATCTACAAGGATATCAAAATAGACTGAGATGAAGTTATAATAAACGAGTCCACCCAGGAACTTTTCAAGTGGGAGATCTAGTACTTAAAGAGAATAAAAGGAACCTAGTAGAATGAGAAAGGCCATGGAAATTCGAACCTAACTGGCTAGGTCCTTTCATTATAACAAGGGTCATAGGCAATGGAGCCTATAATTTGGCTACCATGGAGGGAGATCCAATCTTTGACCCTATGAACAACATGCACCTTAAGCGATATTATACCTAAAGGGTTGTGTAGTTTAGGTTTACTTTCCGCATTGCATATCATATCATTTAAAACACTGCATCACCTATAGTTTCTTTTTTAAAATGCACCGCATTCTTAAACTTTCCACATTTGCATATAGAAGAATCAATAAAACAAGGCAACTGTTTGATTTTATCATTCATTTGCATCTAAGGAAAACAAGGGTCATTTCCTTTCTTAGATATTCAGACACGAAGTCTTTGAGGTTCTAAGGTCATTCATTCTCAACATTACCCTGTGACGACGCTTTACTTATGGTTGGGTAGTGATTTCACTATTTGAGATGTGTTAACCCACAATCTATCAATTGCTATATCACACATATTAATAAGATCTCTAATTCATTCTAGACACCTAGTTGATCATATGACTAGTGAAAAATCTAAAATTCTACTTCAGCACCGTTGTAATTGTCACACCCAAGTAGGTTTCATTACTTACAAGTCAAGGCAAGAAAAGAAAAAAGAGAAAAAGAGCTATGCCAAATATCCATCTAAAGGCAAATAGAGCAATGATATATAATTGAAATATCATGTATACAAATGCGATAAAAAGCTTGACTATGGGAACATGCAAGTAACTCCATCAGGGCTATGAACGCCTACTGGAAATAGAGCAATATTTGAGAAATTACAGTCTATAACCTCATCAAAGTTCTCAGGGCTTGCTGGTAGCGAGGCTCTATTCGGGATGCTTTTGAAGTTAGAAAAATCATGTAGCTAGTCATATAGGATGCTAAGGATCTTTAGTGAACATTAGAGTGGGAATTAATGCATTTGCACACACATGGGCAAAAGAAGATCAAAGTTTCAAGAACCAATGGGGAAGTTTTCCGCGTCTCCATTTGTAAATCCTAGTCACTAAGTGTGTTGAGATGAATGTTCCGAAGGGCCTTAGAGATCGATTGACCACTTATCTATGAAATGTTCTGCACCTCCATTTTCAATTGGTGTATTACAAATGCAAAAACAAACACAATCAACCTTGTTCGAATAGGAAATGCATCTTCATCCTGCATATTGCATTCACATAGGTCATGTCAAAAATTCATTTGTCTCCACATACATTCTACAGATCATTATGTCATATATAGTCTGCACACTAGGGGCATAACTGAAAAAATCCTAAAAATCAGATAAAGTCCTGAAAAAATCCAAAAAATAATATAAAGTCCTGAAAAAATCCAAAAGATTGTATAAAGTCCTGAAAAAATCCTAAAAATCATATAACGTCCTTCAAAAATATCCAAAAACAGTGAAAAACTCAAAATCCACAAAAATCGAAAACCACAAAATCCAAAAACATGGAAAAATCTAAAAATACCAAAAACATTCAAATACAATCCTGAAAAGATCAACCAAAAAAATTCAAATACGATCCTGAAAAAAATCAACCAAAAACATTCAAATATCGATCTACATAATCCAAAAATATCGAAAAAGCTCTTGGAAAAGAACTAAAAATCGAAAATCAATCAATCAGAAAAACTTGCAATAAAATGTCTTGTGAGAAACAAATACCCTAGCAGATATCCAGCAAACACTTCGCATGAAGTTAACAAAGGATACGACTATCCAGTCAAACATCTGCAATCAACTGATCAAATTGTCTTATCAATCGTATCATATCCATATCAATGTGATCATTATCTTGTCTTAAACAGAAGAGGATACACTCTAAATTAGACAGTTTAGTCTTACACGGGGTCGGCAACTTTCTGAGATCAAACATTATCAACCATCACATCAAACAACTGAGAACGAAGGCACAAGGTCAGTATAGCTGCTGAATTTTGTCCGAGTCAGTCTTTATCTTTTTATCATTTGGCGACAGATATTGTTCCTATGCTACTCAAGGATGTCCACAAGTGATTAGAGGAGCTATGATCGACATTATCTTTTTCTTTGTTTGTTGTTTGTGGTGTGAACTGATGAAATTCTAGGGAAATTGCTCTAGTGGATGTCTGTGATAAGAGCTTTCACATCAAGGTGAAATCGCCACACATACCTCGACCCCTAACACAATTCCTAGAATGGAGGGTTCACTCCTTGTCTGCTACGTGTTTGTTTCTTCAATGAGATATCTTTACATCTTGGTTCCTTATACCCTGATGTGCTAAAGCTTCATTGTTCAATAATAAGGCTCGGTGATGAATATATATTGATGCAATAAAATATGTGACATAGGTTCGTGATTCATTCAATTTTATTCTCATTCTCATCTCAATTGCTTATTAATAGTTTGTTGATTTCTCATCTTCTATCTAAATCGCATTCTTTCTAACATTCTTTCTATCATCAATTTTTCTCTCTATCAATCTGACTAACATTTCTTCAAGATGTATCTGAGTTAAAATTGTTTCAACCATTATCATAAAAAAAAACATTCATTATAGATTCATATGCATTCATTATAGAGTCATTTGCATTCATTATAGATTCATTTGCATTCATTAAACATTCCATCGCATTTCATATAGATCACATTAAGCATTCATTATATATTTCATTTGCATTCATTTACATCATTACTGCATACATGTACTACCATTGCATTTAGAATCATATAGAATTAAAATAGATATGCATCATAAAACTCATAACATCATATAAAACATACATAGGTCATTACCAAAACCCGCATGCCATATATATATAAGTCAAAAATGATAATGTGTGTGAATACAATAAATAAGCCCAAAGGCTCAGATAACATGATCAACCAACACTGCCTCTGTCAGCAGGTGGATCCTATCCACTAGATCCTGCCCCAAGATGTCGAGGTGGTCCCATAACACCACCACTGCTAGTCCGTCGTGAAGTAGATCTACTCGATATCCTCCCCATGTATGCACTAAAGCTAGGCTCTCTCTGACCCTTAGGGACGACTCTCTCATATGCCTGCCGATAATAAATAGACTCCTGCACAACAGTGAAATACCTATTTGCCTGGTCGAGCACATATGTACCTTCTCTAAAAAGCTGACCAAAGGCATCCATAGTAATCTGACATCTTTGCACTGCCTCGTCTCTCTCCCTCTGGAGATGATCTCTCTGAGCCTCAAGGGCACCATAATCTACACGGTATGTCTCTCGCTCGATATCTCGTCTGGTGACCTCATTTTACAAACTATGAACCCGCGCTCTAAGAGTCTCCAGCTCATCATCAACCTATCCTCTCCCATCCTCAGCACTAGGCACATCCTTCAGCTCTGGCATATCCTCATCATCATCTCCATCCTCGCTGCTCGATGAATCAAAAGAATCATCACCATCCTCACTGCTAATAGACTCGGTGTCCCCACCAATGTCTACATCCTCACCTCTATCATCTCCCCCATCTCCTCCCTCATCTTCCGCACCTCCTCCCTCATCTCCACCATCTCCTCCCTTAGCTCCACCCTCTCCTCCTCCTTTGGCTCTCTCCCCTGCATCTATCCTCAACCACTGTCTAGGATGGCGAATCTACTGTGTTGTAATCAGAACAACATGATTAGTCAAAGGCACTGGCCTGTGCCTAGAAAACCACACATCGTACTCCGATGTCGTCCCTAGATCCGCTCCACCTCTACCCCAACCCCAGAGTAATGGCTGCAGAGAATCGAACTCAGCAAAAGCAACATGTGGTTGTATGCACACACCCCAATCAGATACCTCTTGTGATACATGAGCAAAATAGGCAGTAACCACAGGTGTCACCTGTACCTCACCGAACTGTCTGAGAACCCGCCCTGGAAGATACATCTCGATAATCTGTTGGGTCTCAAAGGTCCTCCCAATAAGATATCTCTGTTGTCGGCAGAAAGACAAATGTACTACATCATCAGGCCAACTGAGGCAATCTAAGTAAGGTCTCCAAATAAAATGCTGCAATATGTCAAAATGATGTCTGTAGTACAAGGTGTTCCTCAAACCCCTGTGTCTGATACCTGTTGTATACCTGAAGGCATAAGGCTCACCAAGCTGCAAGTCTACATGATTGATAGGCCTAGAAATAGAAATGTACTCCCATGCCCATGTCTAAAGCAAAGTAACACCATAACTGATAGAACGGTATCCCAAGTACACAATACCATGCATCTGATTGTATAACATGGCTAGAAGACAAGGACCCCAGGCATATAGTCGACGATGCATAATCATATCATGGAGCACCCTGCCCCATCCAACCGGAAACCCATGACCTCATCTATCAAGTATTAGTAAACCACCGACAACACTGCATAATACAATAGTCAGGTCATCATGGTCTAATCAGGCCCAAGGGATGTCATAACGGCCACTGATCTGCAAATCTTGAATCTCACACTCAAAAAGTGCACATAGTCCAGCAATGCCATCATCATGGTCATATATAACTCTCTCACCATGAATGGGAATACGCAGTATACGCCATACATCCTCTAACATAATGGATGCCTCACCAGTCAGAAGATGAAAAGAACATGTCTCGGAATGCCACCGCTCTATCAAAGTTGTAATCATGGCCCTATTGGTTGTAACCTCTGGCAAATGTAAAACATGGTATAGACCAAGCTGTCAAATATGCTCGATCTCCTCATCCGGTAAGTTAGCTCGAAGATCAAGTCCACTAGGTCTACTCTGTCATAAGTATAACACTCCAATGTTCTCCTGCAACGAGAAAATGATCAAAATATCAGATATCGGATCCCGAAAAACTTAAAAAATTTCAAACGCATGACAAAAAATTACATATACAACGAATGCGTGACAGTTATGACTTATGCGGTACAAATATAACTCACGTAATGATTAAAGCTAATGTGTAATGAAATGGGCGCATGCGTAACGATTAACACTTATGCGTAATGATATACATGAATGCGGCATGATAACACTAATATGTTACACTTAGGATGCATGCGTAGCATTTAAAGCGTTTGCGGTACACTTAACACTAATGTGTAAAATTTGACAAGCAATTGCGTAACACAAAGCAAAAATTGATCATGATTTTTTTTTGAAAAACAGACATAAAAAAGGTATAAATCGAAAAAAAAATTGGAAAAATACCATGCCGCCAGTCCCAAGAGGTCTCTGATATGAACGTACTCGGTCAGACAGGTGCAATCGAGCTCTATAACTAGCCATGATGATCAAATACTCAGAAAAAAGCACACAAATTGCAAAGAAAACCAAGGAATTACCAAAGTGCAAATGAGCAAATGAAAACCTAAAAAATCTCTATTCATAGCTCAAAATTAGGGTTTTCTGACACCTTGACGCCCGTGGTCCCTGCCAGCTTCAAACACCTCGTAGCCTACTCAAACGATCTTGAAATCACATGAAATTTTACGTGCTTGCTCATTTGACTGATATCGAAAACATGGTCTGAATTTTGGAATTTTCTGACCACCTTTTCCGAGGGGGCATATTTACACCATACAACAGTACCAAGGCATACTAGGGCAAAAAAAATTGTTTTCTTTGAAACAATGTCGTTCTGACTTTGTCTCAAAGAAGGGCAAATGTAGACACCTAAAAATGTCTCATTGATCATGTACTAATTATTCCTCTAATTGATTAAATAATCTTTATTATTTAATTAATTTAATTAATCTTATTCTTCCAATTTCATATTTCCTCATAATCTTACTAATTATTCTATTTCTTATTCTTTCATCATTTAATCATTTTAATCATTTTCTAAATATTAATTAAATATTTATTATTTAATTAATTATGGTTAATTCCCCAATTTAAATAGTCTTTATTATTTAAATAAATTAATTTTCAATTTCTATCTCTAATCATCTAATCATTCAACTCTCTTCTAAATATTAATTAAATATTTATTATTTAATTGATTATGATTTAATCCTTTAATTTAAATAATCTTTATTATTTAATTAAATTCCCTTTCTAAATAATTAAATAGTTTCTTTAAATTATTTAATTAGCTAATTAATTCTTCAATTCCAAATCCCCAAATTCTAATTTCATTTAATTTCATATTCTTCTAATTTCTTCCAAATTCAATTACATGTGCATGATTTCAAAAACCAAATTGAAAACCAAAGTCAAGTTCTAAATATATTCAAATACTAAATTGAATTAATAAATTCAATTATTTGAATAATATCTCATGCAAAGATTAAATTAAAAATCTAAATCTAAATGCAAACACATGCTAAATTAATTAATTAAATCATTTATCTCTTCAACTTCTATTTCCATCTTTCAGTTAGCTTTTTCTAAATTAAGCTTTCTTTGTCATCCTCTTTATTTCCACCAATCATTCTTTTTCTTCTTTCAGACAGCTTTTTCTCAATCAGTTGACTCAATTAATCTATTCAATCTATTGAGTTTCACTCCTACAATCAGCAGTTCAACTATCAATTTTCATTTGAGCTCACCTGAGTTCCACCTCTTGATCACTCTGTTCCACCTTTCAATCAATCTTCTCCAATTTTCTATAAATTGAGCATTCAATCTCCATTTTCAATAATCACAAACTTTGAATCTTTGTGTCACTTGTAGGTTACCATCGCAATATCTGAGAGCCATCATACCACGGAGAGGAGAAGAGCAATGGAAGTTCCACGCAGTCACGGAATAGGGAGTTTTTTTATTTGATTTGATGATTTATAATTCCTATTTCTTAATTGCGTTATTTCATTGTATTGTTTGTTAAATTCTGATTAGTATAGGGATTCGTGATTTCCCTTGTTTCTAATTGATTACTTTGTTAAAAGAAGATGAATTTTGCATCCCACACTCCCCTCCACTTATTTAGGTCTCCCATTGGGATTAGTTCCCCCAAACTCCTTCTAGAATATGTTAATTGACAAATTCAACAAAAAACTAGCTGGCTGGAAAGGATCCATGTTATCTAAAGCTTGAAAGTTGCAACTCCTTCAAGCCACTCTCCAGAATCTCCCTGTCTATGCTCTCAGTCTCTTTGGCATCCCGACTAAATTTGTTGAAGCCTTAGAAAGGATTCAGAAAAGATTTTTTTGGTCAGGGGTTGAAGAAAAAAAGAGAATATCCTTGGTTACCTGGGACTAAGTGTGTAAGCCAAAGAGAAAATGAGGTCTTGGTATTAAAGCTCTCAAAACTTTTAATAAAGCTCTTCTTGCTAAACAAATATGGAGGGCTTATGACATTAAGAAAGATTGGAACTGGATTTGGTTTGACAAATATATTCATGATCAACCTCTCCAAGCTCTCCTCTACTCTGAAGACATCCCTATTGGGTCTTTCATTTGGAATAGTATTATCAAATCCATAAAAGTGGCCAAAGCTGGAGCTGGATGGGTCCTTGGAAAAGGTGACAAAATTAGGTTCTGGGAGGATCCTTGGATTAAAGATGAACCTCTCTTTAATCAGGACTGCAATCAATTCATTGATGAATGTAAAAGGAGGTTTGGGTCTATGGTGTGTAACTACTGGAAGGAGAACAGATGGGTTAGGCTTGATGTTATTCATGTTGGGTTTTCCCTGCTTCAGTAGGAGTTGTCCTTTTCAATTAACAAAGATTTTGATGATGTTTTCCTCCGGAAGAGTAATCCAAGGGGCGACTTCACGGTTGCCTCAGCCTATAAAAACACATTTACCCAGATCAGCAACCCTATATGGGGTAAAGTTTGGAATAGAATTCTTATCCCTAAAGTCAACATGTTCTTTTGGCTTGCTACTCACAATAGGATTCTTACTATTGATAACATGGCCCGAAGAGGTTTTATGTTCCCTAACAGGTGTGAGCTATGTCAGAAAGAGGAAGAATCAATTGATCATCTATTTATCCATTGCTCCTTCACTTGGGAAATCTGGAGTAAGTTTTGGGTAACTAAAAATTTGATTGGGTTATGCACACGAGTCTCAAGGAAATTATTTGGCAATGGACCTTTCCCACCAAATTTCCTCTTATCAAGAACCTTTGGTCCTTGATCCTTCCCATGGCTTGCTGGGGCATCTGGAAAGAGAAATAATAGAATATTTAGGGAAGCTAAGTGCATTTCTCAGGTGGTCTTTGAAAAAGTTTGCAAGGCTATAAATGAAAACATAAATATTCCTCACAGGAACAATAAACAATGGTTTTTTGCTGATATGAATGATATTGAAAAAGACATCCTTACTGAATGGAATTTAATCCACAAAGTTTGCAGATCTGACAAAAAGACAAGGAGGGAAAATATTGTTTGGAGGTTTCTTGATCATGATTGGGTCAAGGTGAATTTTTATGGGGCTACTAAAGGCAACCCTGGGAAGTCCGGTGGGGGAGGAGTCATCAAAAATGCTCAAGGTGTTTGCATTGCTGCTATTGCTTCTCCTTTTGGTGTCCAAAATAATCATGTGGCTGAATCTCAGGCTATGCTGAAAAGCCTCCAACTTGCTCAGGGATTCAAATTTTTAAAAAATTGGTTGGAAGGGGACTCCCTCAATATCATTCAGGCTCTTAAAGGTACTAGTTCTTCCTCTTGGAATATTACTAATACGATTGAAAATGCTAAAAAGTTATTAAATGACTATGTTAGTATTCTCATAACTCACACTCTAAGGGAAGGAAATAAGGTTGCGGACCTTTTAGCTAATGAAGGGGTCAATTTAGAGGTGGAGGCTAAATATATCGGAGAGGCCCAATGTAAAAGGGATGTAAGGGAGAAATTATTATTTGATCACATCAATGGGTCAAGTTAAAATCATGATCACCTTTTGGGGTCTGGAAATCAAAGACAGAGTTTGGGGGCAAATTAACTGTCAGTTAATGATTGTCATTAGGCATCATTTTTATGATCATCTGTGTGAAGGGGATTATAATAATAAGTGTTGGATCTGTGCGGCCATTATTATTTTCTTTAAAATCACGGATGGGACTCTGTTATGTGACCCCTGTATTCTTCTCAAGAGCCTATGTTTAAGTCTTGGCCTGCAATTTGTGAAATATACCATTGGGGACTTCGACCTGCTATTCAATATGGGAGGTAACCTAAACCGGAATGAGCCCTCTGGTTGCGAGAACTGGAAGAGTGAGCGGAAAGTGTGGAGGAGGCTCCATAGATATGGATTCACCAACTATATGGAAAAGTTGCATGGTAGCAGAAAATCAGTGTCTCAAGGTTTTGCTAAGGGTTGGAACAACAACAGAGTCACTTTGTTTGGGGAGACCTAGAAGATTGATGAGGATTTGGTTGCGGAGGTCACAGGACTTCAGAAGGAGGGCACAAAATTCTATAGAGACTGAAAGTTTGCTGCTGAAGTGATCAAAAACTTCCCAAAAACTGAGGATGAGAAGGCTCAACTTGCCAAGAAAGACAATGTTTCTTACTACCTCCCCCAGTAGGTAAAGTCTTTTTGGCAAACAATGCTAAGGGTTTTGATGGAATTCCTTACTGTTGATGGTAGATTTACTAAAGTCTACAATTATCATTTTGCAATTCTCAATCATTTCCGACATGGGTTTAAGATTTCTATGCCCTTTTATTTAGCATCTTCCCTGAACGAGAGCTTGGCTGACCACACCAAAAAGCCCAAATCTTACCCCATAGCCTATCAGGGGCTTATTTTTCTCATCTACGAACACCTGAAGAAAAAAGCTAGGGTTAGCAAGGATGATAACCTGGTTACAAATGCACATATTTCTGAGAGTTGTAATGACTCTGAGTCTGATGATGATCTGTCTAATTCCCCTATCCATAAAAAAGGGAGAGCTGACATTGTTAATGTGGACACGAAGGTGAATGATGATTTGGAGGAGGAATAGGGGAAGGAGGTTGAGATTGAAGTGGAGAGTGAGAAGGAAGAGAATGTTGGAGAAGAGGAGGAAGGGAAAAAAGATGCCAATTCTGAAAACTCTGATTCTAACCCTATGGGTTCGGATAGCAGGAATGTTGCCCCGAACTCCATGGAGGAAGCCAACCCTAAATCGGTGAGCTCTGAGCAGGCTAGGGATTTAGTGAACACTATATTGAATACTGCTCAAAATTGCACGCTAGAGTCTTTCAATCTCTAGAAGTGGGTTATTGACAATATAACAAGCATTCAGAGCAAATAAAGGGACCTAGAAAATAAGATACACAATTTGATTAAGGAAACAAATTCGGGGAAAAAGAGTGCGGAGGTGGAAACCAGTGAGGCAGAGGAGGAAATTGAGATGCAGGGATGGTCGAAAAAAGACCTGATAAAAGGGGATCTGAAACATCTGGAAGATGTTATTAAAATTCTAAAAGAAAAGACTAAGGCAAATAACAAGAACATCATCGATCAAGTTTCTCAAACTAAGAAGGTATTGAAAAGCTTCATGAACCATAGTCTTGAGGTCTTGAGAGTCTCATCTCAAAACATGAATGTCTTGGTGGATCACTTAGAGAGTAAAACTCAAAATAAGGATTTGGTAATCATTGATGATATGCCGACCTCCAGCTCTACTCATCAAATCTCCAGGCGAAGGACCAGGCAGACAACCAGTGATATGGAGACAAAGACGAAAGACATTCAGCTGAAAGAGGAGAACAATGATCTGAGAGAAGCCGCTAAGGCCATGATGATGTTGGTTCAGAATGTTGAGGAGTCTATAAAAGTTTTTATTTGACCTGTAATGCTGGGTTTTGGATGCCAGTTTCTCGTTGGCTCTTTGTTGTCCTAGCTGCTGGTTTTTTGCAGCTTTTTTGTCTTGGTATTATCTTCTCTAGTTTCTTTCTTGCTCATCTTTCGTATTGTAAGCGGGTTTCGAGTCCCTTATAACCTTTTTTTCCTTAATCAAAAACATTTCAGATTACTTAAGTATTTGTAGAGATTACCATTCACAAGATTAGCT
This sequence comes from Cryptomeria japonica, assembly GCF_030272615.1. NCBI lineage: Eukaryota > Viridiplantae > Streptophyta > Pinopsida > Cupressales > Cupressaceae > Cryptomeria > Cryptomeria japonica. The sequence continues at coordinate 265,404,034 of NC_081412.1, forward strand.
TGTCTTTTAGACATAATCTTACATTCATTTGTTTTATAATTGAACTTAGTGCAATGAAAATTATGTTTGTAAGACTTACTTTCCTTGTGAACAACCTTTCCTTTTCCTACAACATAGACTGAGATTTTTCCTCCTTGTTCATCACATGAATCAGCCTTCTTTTGAAGTTCATTTTTTTTATTTCTCTGAGAGACAATATTCATCCTCTTTAGTTCTTAAACTTTATTGAGTTTCCTCAAGAAGATTTCTAATTTCTTCATTTTGTATTTTGAGATCAGAAATAAATACAACTAACTTTTGATTTAGTTCTTTTATAACTACAACTTCTTTCCTTAGTCTTTTAAATTCTTTGAGAGAAAACCTCAACTCTCCTTCTAAATCAAATTTAGATTCAGTTTGACCTGAGATAGTTTCCTCCTTATTTTTTTATAGAATATACAGATGTCATGTTGGTACTCCTATCCAAGAACCCCTTGTTTGACCCTCAACAAGGTTTGGCTCTGATACCAATTGTTGGAGTACAATGGAAACTGAGAGGGCGGGGGGTAAATCAATGTTCATACACAATTTTAATTTTTGAATTCTTTTACAAACTTTGCCCAATTTTAACAATATTAAGCAAATAGTGTAGATAGCAAGATAAACAAACCATGCATAAGAGTGTGACACAGAGATATCTCCTGAGTGGAAACCCTCCTTGGGAATAAAACCACTCGCTAATTTGCCTCACTGGAGTATATTGAAATATTCTTTGTACAATTCCTTGGTTGCTTCAAACAAACAACTTCCTTAACAGAAGATATAAAAAATTTGAAACCGAAAGTTTTTCCCTTCTCTTTTCCAAAAATAATGAAACTGAAAGTGAAGAGCCTATAATAGCCTATCAAAACCAAATATCTTTGCCCCATCACTTTCATTTTACCAGTCTTGAACCATCAAAACTTGTCATGAATCTTTTCCATCTATTCTTCATTGTCTCGGGTTGTGCCTTGGTTGCTTCAGGTCGTGCCCTAACCACCTTGGTCATGCCCTAGCCTGATCAAGGGCTCTAAACTTTCCAATATAAACAAATGGAAATGAATTGGCTTCTTTTTTATATTTCGTCTCTTTTACATCTTGATACCGATGGGATTAAAGTCCTACTTTTTAATTTTCAAACTTTGCAAACAAATGACTTGTAAGAAGATGCATTCCCCTTTGTATTAAGACTTTATCAAAAAACAAATTTTCAACCATTGAAACCACTAAGACCATGGGGTGAAATAAATATATTCTACTTTATCCTTGCATAGATATCCTTTTTAAGGATCATGATAGTGCAAATATGTATCGAATTATGACGATAATGCCACCCTCTCCAAATGTCCAAGTGGTATTAATGATATCTCAAGTTCATATGAATCAATCTGAAAAAGGCGAATAATGTCATGATAATTTGAATCAAATTGCCATAGGAGAAAATTCATGACATCTCAAAACTTTTGACACTAATGCGAAAAATGCCTTAGGGGTTAACACCAAACTCATCCCTTATTATATCAGAGCCTTGCACTCAACAAGACTTGATCCCTGGTGGGCTCATTTGGAACCATTTAACTTCACCAGTAGACCAAGGACTCATTAACTAGAGTTACCTTTTCAATTTTATATTATATAGAACCATTACGCTCAAATAGTTCAAAGACAACTTGTCAAACAATGACCCCACAAGTTTGTTGTTGCTTGACAAATGTCAAGAAGGGAATCCACATGTCATAATAGTATAATAGCCTATCTTAAAACTCAACTCAAAACAAGAACTTTCATTATGAAGAATGAATATGCTCCAACCAACTATTACCACATGGACCTAAGCAAAGACCACCATATGAGCAAGTGGACAAAGGCATTACCCAAAATATTTTTTAAATGGCTCTATTGATAGAGTATTTCAAGGGGCCAATAGAGAAACCTAGTAGAAGACATAATAAATTACTTGTCATAACCAAGCTCAACCAATCAACACAAAAATACAAGGCTAGGGCATATACCAAAGCTGAAGGTTTTAGGGTTTTAGTATTTTGGGTAAACATTTGAGTAAATTGTAATTAAACCCTAGAATTTATAGAATTCAACAAAACATACAAGCATGAGTATGAGAAATAATGGCATTTCCTTTCTACAACATATTAAAAAAATGAATCTAGCTCATTAATTATTTTGAAATTTTAAGATATTAATAATTATCATTCCACACTACTATTTATTACTAATATTTTTTTTGTTTTGCATAGTTTTTTGGTAAGTTAATTCTACCATGGGGGCCATCACATAAAAAGAAAAAAAGATGAACCGTTACAAATCAAAAATATCAAAGGAGCAACGATATCCATCATTTCTACCAATTAATTCCCATGAAACAAAAAAATTCATTATGGATACATCTACTAACATAGCTTTCTTTTTATAGATCAAATTATTAAAGGATGTTTTTTTTTTCATTATCACATCTATAAACAATATTACATCATCTACCAAGACCTAGACCTTGTTGCATCATCCTTAGAGATAAAGAAACAAAAGTCAACAAAAGCCTCATTAGACACCCTATCCATCTCTTTTAGGAATTAGACTTTTTATTTCAATCATCCACATCACAACCAATAGCCTCTAACACAAAGGGGGCCCATAGCCATTGTATGGGGAAACATGACCAGCTACAAACCTTTGCCAATGTGAAACCCTAATCCGATGACCACATTTTCAAAGTCTCACATAGCCTACTACATCGCTTCAAAAGACAAGAGCCTCCATAACACTTGTGATAATAGATTTTTCCTCCCAAATATATAACATAATGGCCACAACCATAGAGGTGATGTTTGTTTTCACACAATATTTGTGAGCCATCACAAGGAAAACATCTCTGAACACCACTCTAATTGCATCCAAAACACTAAGAGAAACGTATTTAAAAGTCTTCTTAAGCCTAATATCAATTATTGCATCTGTAAAAGCAAGTTGTGGCGTATTTACTAGAAGGAAAACAATAGAATTCATGAAAACAATTGAAGAAGAAACTTGTCCAACCATGCTAGTATTTAATGTTCATTGTTAATGATATGGAATGTCTATGAAATAATTGAGTTGTATGGCCCTTTCTTCTTCAATGACTTGCCTCCATCCAAAAGTCTTTTCAATATAGACTCTTAATAAGTTTTGACCATTTCTCATTAGAAGAGGAGAATATTATTTTTTTAAGATCTACCATTGATAAATTAAATTAAGAACATCAAGTTGGAAAAGTATATACAAACATCAAAGACATTAATACTCAACTCTTCAACATTTGATTCATCACAAGCCAATAAATTTGTTCAATTGGCAATGTTGGTGGTCTATTTGTTTTGGACTTTTGTGCTTATTCATGTTGTTGGCTATATGTGGGTTCTATAGGCTATTTTGCATTGTGGATGTTATTAAAAACATACATTCATTCATCCTAGAGACTTGTCTACATTATGGAGACTTTATGTAGGAATTTGGTTTTGTCAAAACTTCGGCCCAGAATAGAATGTTATTGATTTGTGATGATCCAATGATGCCAATTAAAATCTATTTAAATATATTAATTCACCAAGTAACTTAATAATTGTCATTTACTATTTGATATTTTTTCCATCCACATTATGATTTTTTAAATATTTATCAACACATTCACCAAATTAATTATTTAATAATTTTGAATATTTATATAATTTTCACCACCGAACTTATTTTATATTTTTGAAGTATAATTTTCCAAAAAAATATTTCTTTTTTTAAAATCTTTCTATATATCATAAATATTTTCTACAAATTTCTAGTGATTTTAAAAAATGTCAAAAAAAAAATATTTTTTATAAAAAACAAAAAAAATTGCCAATAGAGATTTAGATTTTTAAAAAAATGGAAGATTTACAAAAAAATAATCCTTTTTCAAGAGATTTCTTAAAGTTATCATTGATCCATGATAAGCATCCTCTTTGTCATTTTGAGCATTGAGTTTGCCATATCATTTTTTAGTATTGAAGTCAATATGTTAGGCCAAATAAACCTATGTTAATTGGATTTATGAACTCTATAAATTTAACTATTGATTTCTATGGGAAACATTAGAGACCATAGTAGCCTGATGCTCAATTGAGCATTATCAACTTTAGAAAGACCATCTTAGGTATGAATCATATGAAGTATGTGCATCTTTGAGTACCATATAAGTTGTGTTTAGAGTTTAAAAGTTTTGAATCCTAGTGGACATTATTTGGAACATTTTGTTTATTGCAATTTAGTTTTCATAGAACAGTTATTAGATTTCTTCATAATTTAGGGAATAACATCGATGCTATAATTTGTCTTTGAAAGATATGTATATATATTATAGGTTGAGACCGATGTTCCAACCTCAACATGTTTGTAGTATAGTAAGATTAACATCATTCCCAACTTTATAGTGAAAATATTATGTGAAAAAAATTCAACCTTTGTGGTGTGAGCTTATTAAAAAAATTGTTATCTATTATAGTTTTAGAGTGAACAATTAAATAAAGAAATGTAATATTGTTTTATGTCTTTTCTTTTGTAAGAAATATATCATGGATAAGTTATGAAGAGGTATATGTACTCATATGGGTACTAAAACTTTTGCAAAAATGGAGGTTAGTATAAACCAATAGGAAATCATGTTAGTAACAAGCTTTCAACCATAAGAAAAAAATGAAGACAAATCCATCCAAAGAATTTTCAAAGAAGATTAACACAAAAAGCTAGTTAGGAAATAAACAAACAAACATGAATACTAATCCCTCACGATGCTCCCTATGCCATGACTCTTCCTTGTCCTCCTCCTCTCCAAGATCCTGCTACTATGTGAAGTATGCCCTCAACTTGAGCACTAGCACAAATGGATGTCAAATGGAGAATGGGAGATGGTTGATTATGTCAAGTGTGGATGAGGATGCAAATCAAGTATTAATGTCAAATAGCAATTCAAACTAGTGGAAGAGCTAAAACATAATACAAAGGCTTCCTACAAAACATTCAAATTTTAAGGAAAGTAACAATGCATGGATAACTCTTGTGACTGACTTTCAACAATGAACGAATGAGCTCTATTTATATATAAAATGGGAAAATGAAGGGTTGAGATTGAGTTGATTGAGGAAGGGTTGGGATTGCTTGAGGAAGTGTTGATCCTCAATCCATGTGCTCTCCTTCAAGCCAATCACATGTTGACAAGTGTCATCAAGGGAAGGCTTGAGAGGAGAGGGGTGGGGAAGCATTAAATTCTTGAAGATACATGAAGGTTACCATGGATGGTTAGATATGATTAGGTTAATGGATACAGATTTACCCAGTGGTTAAAGGAGTGTGTAAGGGTTAAAGGGGACTTGAGGGTTACCATGGATGGTTGGGTTAAGGAATAAGTCTTTAACCAAGGAGTGGGGTAATGTGCAAGGGTTAAAGGTGGGTTAGGTTTGTCAAAGACCCATGTGGGTTAGCTTGTGGAAGGGAGAAGGCTTTTAATGCTTTGTAAGAGCCTTATATATTTTGACAAGTAACTATTCACTAATCCCTTGGTTGAGGAATGTGAAAACACTTAGAAGGTGATTAGGCTAATAATAGGGGTTTAGAAATGATTAGTAGGAGGGTTTAACTTGCAACTTACATTTTCTAGAAAGTGCAAGTGGGTGAGGGATTTTAGGAATTTAAATAAATATTTATTTATTTAAATGTGAAAGATGGGTTTTTCGGGATTTAAATAAATATTTAAATGTAAGAGGTGGATTTTAAATATATGTTATTTTATTTAAATGTGAGAGGGGAGAAGATGAATTAATTAAACGAATATGTCTTATTTATTTAATTAATAGTTAAATAATCAAATAAATATCAAATATCTATTTAATTAAGTGGTCAGAAATGGGCATCTACATGTACATTATATATAGAAGGTATACATATGTACAGGTATGAATCTAATTACAAATGTTACTATACTATTTATGGCATCGATTTGTACAAATTATGTATGTATATGTATATATACATGTATAAGAATGTGTATATAAAAGAATTGTTAGGATTCCCACAGATACTGAGAGGGGGGGGTGAATCAGTATCTAACCGGTTATAATATTTTCTTGACTTAAAACATGTAAAGCATATTAATATTGTATACCGGTAAACAAGAAATAATGTAGTAAACAAAGATAACAGCAACCACATGAGAAACACACCATAACATAGTAGTTTAACGAGGAAACCCGGTGTGGGAAAAACCTCGGTGGGATTTGTGACCCACAATATTCACTTACTGGCCAATAAGAGAATATTACTGCTACAAGAGGGGCCTGCACATGCCGGAAGGCCAAGTGCCTAGACCTCACTGCTCAATTACGAAATGGGAAGTCTCACTGACTTACAAAATGGATTATATAAATCCAATGTCTTGTACTACTTCAAAATAGCATCTACTATGCCAGATCTAGTACCGGTTTATAGCTCTACTTCATACATAAACCCTTAACCTATAATTCACATAATAGGTCTGCCTTATTTCGCCTAATTACATTCCTTTATACTTACATATTTGTTCTACAATGATCTCTTATATATATGAGTCATTTTACAATTTGCCAAGTCGGCTTACAATGATTTTACAATAATAAACAAAATAAATTACAAACAAAATTCCTGTCAGCTTTTGTGCTGGTATGCTTCCTTTCACTACCAGTGCCAGTGGTCTGTGTGCCAGTGTAGAATCTGACTTTGTTGGTGCCGGTGGATTGCCTTGCTGGTGTCATAGGATTGTAAGGTTGCCATCAATGACAAAACCTTCAATCACATACAATGTCTCATTAGAGTGTGCATTTGCCAACAATCTCCCCCTTTGGCATTGATGGCAACACTCATGAAAAAAATTCAGAAGTGTATCCAAAAATTGAAGTCCAAAAATTGTTACCAAAAATGTGTGCTCCCCCTGAGCAAATGATCCCTAAGTTATTGGATTTTTCTCATACCACTACTCCCCCTTTGGCATCAATGACAAAGGTTTTCAAAGTGTCAATAGAGTGTGGTTTCCTGCTTCATCCTTGTAATCGGTTGGTTACAATCTAAAAAAGGTCTACCAAAACCATATTCAAGCTCTCAATGAACTTTTTGTTGTCTTTTATTGTGGCCTCTATCCTCTGAACTATACCGGTGAGGTGTTGTATTTGCTCTACCGGTGTTTTCTGTCCTTGAACCAGGGCATTAGATATTTCTTTCCTTAAGGTGGTGAGGTAGTCTAGTTTTGGACTTAGTCTCCATTTAAGATCCTTAGCCTTACCTTTAAATATTTTCTTTTCTCTTTCCAACTTTAATAGTTCTTCCTCAAAACCTGTTATCTTCTACTCAAAAACTGATAGTGAATCAGATGAGTTAATGAAATTGTCAGCTAGTTGATTTATTTCCTCCTGTATCTTATTGATCTTCTTGTCTATATCAACTATCAAAAAGTTAGTCTTACAAGTATCTTTGTACAAAGTTTTGAATTCCTTTAATGTGCTACATAATTCTGGTAGAAGTGTGTCAAACTGCCTTGTACACTTCTTTACTTCTTCCTCAAGGAATTTGTGTTTTTCCTTCTCTAATCTCTCCTTGAATGCTTCTTCTTTTATTTGTTCAACTATCACAGTGTTTTCAGTAATATATTTAGACAAAGTGTCAAGCTGACTCAAAGAATCTTTATTATCTACATTACATTTTGGAGCTATCATCTTCAGAATTGGAATTGTATCATCTATAGCCTTGTATGCTTGTGAGCTACAATCTGTTATTTTCTTTAAGGAGTCCAAAAGAACTTTTGTTACATTAGTTGATTTGAATCCTGCAGTTGAAGTGCCAACACTCTGTATCCCACCGATGGGAGCAATATCCTTGCTTGTGGTGACCTCTGGTAGGTCAGTTTGTGTTTCCATTTCCTTAAGCAAAGGTTTGTCTTGCTCAGCTGATGCTGGTGGTACTGACTCTGTGTGAACCTATTGCGGTGATGGAGCCTTTTGCTCTGCTTGTTGTTCTATGTTACCATCTATCGGTTTACCTTCAGTGTTATCTGTTACTGGTGCCTGACTAGTCATATATGTCTTTCCAGTTGTGTCCTTATCTACCACAATGTTAACTTTCTGAGTATCAATGTCAACTGTGTATAACACCTCAGAGTTTGGATTAGTGTCCTCTTGTGGTATCTCCATACTCTCATAAGCCGGTTAACTTTCAGTTATAACTACCGGTGGAGTATTCAGAGGCGGTGGGGATAAGTTGTCTTTTATTTTTATGCTTGGAGGTCCACCAACCTTGCCTTTACCCTTATCCTTATCTTTTTGATATACTTTGATAGGTTTAGGATTTCTATATTCTTCCTGCTTTTCTTTCTCAACAAGGAATATGTCCCATGCATTAGTAGTTTCCTCTGCAACCTCATTTACTCTACCAACCATAAGTGCTACATGTCGGTGTGCAGTTGAGAATACTGTCTGGTTAGCCTCTGAGATCATATCATCTATCTCCTTTGGTGAGTTAACAGGACAAACAACAAGTAGTTTCTCAATTTTTATTTTCTTGTCAAGCTCTACAATAGCTTGCCTTCTAGCTTCAAGTCTCTTAAATAGTTCTAGCGATAATTCATCTACAACTTGCATCAAAAATTTCTTATAGATATCCAAGTGTAGAATTACACTGTTTTCAACTTTCTCCTTGTCATCAACTGATAATGTATCATATAATTTGTTGATGTTTTTCAGCTATCCATCCTCTATCATTTCATCTAGTAGTTTGTCAATTGGAGCAATGTTTTGTTGAGTCTTTTTCTTTTGTGTTAACTTTTTCTTCTTTGGAGTTGTCTTCTTAGTTGGGGGCCTTATTGCCTGTTGTTTTTGTTTGGTTCTTCTAGGTGAAGGTATGGATACTGGTGAAGGTTCTCTTTTCCTCACAACTCTTTTAAATGCAGCTGGCATGTCACTTTTCGAAGAAGTTGCTACGGGTGAAAGGTGAGTTTCTGGCTATTGTGCTTGTAACTCATCTTCAGTGATACCAATTTGTTTAAGTACATCTTCTTTGATAGCCTTTGCTTGCCTAGATCCTCTTCTTACTATTGCTTCTACCTTCTTTACTCTTGTATTTGATTGAATTTGATTCTCAATGGTCTCAGCACTGCCAAATACCTCTTCTTTTGGTTCCTTAGGTGCTTCTAGAAGGGCTTTTGCATATGTTTCAATTATGTTGTCATCAGTCTCATAACCCATTTCAGTAACCCAAATGGTTCTTGGGACAACTGCCTCCATCCAAATCTCATCCTTCTTAATAACAAAGCATATTTCATCCTTATACTTATCTACAATTGCTTGTGAAAGTCTGACTCTAGTATTCACCCGGGCCTTTAATGCCTGAAAGTACTCATTTATATTATTTTCTCTATTTTCACCCATGTTGTGTAGTAAATCAGACAGTTGTTTGCCTACCGGTATGTCAAAACCTAGATTTTTGTTGCCAATACTGGGCACCTGTTTTGTTATGTGCAGCATTAAACAGACAAGTAGGTTGCCAAATCTAAATGTCCCCTTTTTGTCTTTCTTTATTTTTCCAAGATTATCAATCAGTTCATCCTTCAACCATTCACACACATCTATTTTTGCATTTTCCTTGATCATATCATAAGCACTCTTTATGCATAAACTAGAAACTGAGTTTAACCTATTTGTATGTGTTGTTTTATACCCTAAAATCATGCTAATGAATCTGACATTGATTTCGGTTACATCATTCACTCTTAAAGATCTTTTGTCAAATGTTGCACCTATTAGGTTAGTCACTAGGTCATTTGAGACCTTCTTTGTCATATCAGGTCTGTTATCGATGGAGGGTAACCCTGTCACAGCCTTTATTGCCTCTTTAGTTATTTTGTGAACTGAGTCTAATTAGAAATCCACCATGAACCCTGCTTAAAACTATCCTTATAACATCCTTAGGGAATTCTGGAATACTGAGGATTTCAGTGAATCCTAGGGTTTCGACTATTTTGTGTTCAGGTTTCACATTACCAGAATCATCACAAATTACAGTCTTATACATGTTCTTAATTTCCTCATCACCTAATTATTCTATGTGACAATGAATCTACATTCTAGGGTCTTCTGCAAAAACTACTCCTTTGGGAATTTGAGAAAATGCACCAACATTATCATCCTTCTTAGCTATTTCAGGAACTAACTGAAATACGGGCCTAAGGCGTTTGATTACTTCGACTATAGTAGGGTTTGCTATGAATTCAGGTATAGAAGAAGATGACATGATTATAAATACATTTCTTTTCCTTAGGAATGATTGATTGTTGAATTGCTTTGCTACTTTGCTCGAAATGTCTTTGCTCGGAATTTTTGCGCTTTTTGAATGTTTGAATGCTCGGTGAAGTAGAATGGAGCCAAAACACTGATTTATAATGTTAATTTTGCCAACCACCACATTTAATTCTTGTCGGTTAAGTAATCACTTAACTTATCTGCAGGTATATAAGTAATTTCAACTTCTCACCATCAACCGAGGGAATAATAGCATGTTTTACTTTTGATTGCCAAACCCTCAAAGAAATTTTCTTCAGTTAGATGAAGACTCTCCTGCCGGTGGAGTGTTACTTTGTTCTGTCGGTGGAGGAGTATTCCTATCAACATTTAGTTCCGATTTCCTAATCCATTGTTTTGAGAATTCCTGCTTTACTTATTCAACCTTTTCTTTACCTTTCAAACTAGCACCAATATTGTTGTTTACCGGTGAGGACTTGCTTCTACAAAATTTAGTAATATGTCCAATTTTGTTACAGGCATAACAAGTCACATTATTTTTTTGAATAACTTTCCCATAACCTATGTCGGTTTGTGTTCTGCATTGATTAGATAAGTGTCCAAATCTTCCACAAACATAACATCTCACATTCATTTTGCAATTTTCAGAATTATGACCAATTTTGTTGCATTTTGAACATTGACCGGTGGGTGTATTGGTATTCTGATAATTTCTAGATCTACATTGATTTTCTCTATGACCATACTTGTTACAGTTAAAACATTTGCCATTAAATTTATAAGCAATAGGTTGTCTTACCAGTTTGCCATGATCCTATGTGTTTGCAGTACCGAAGCTTTCACCAGCTTCAAAGACAAGACCATTATTGTCACCATTAGGTTTTTGATTCTTCAACAAGTCACCAAGTTCTTCTGAGCTTTTCTTGAATATTTCTTTATGTTGATTTGTAGCAGCCAGTTCTCCTTCCAAGATACCTTTTTGTCTCATCAGTTCATTTGAGTCATTCTGTGCATGCATCAGATCTGTCTTCAACATATCATTTTCATAACTAAGTCTTGTGTTTTCATTTGCAGCATCATTCAATCTTCTAGTCAGGTCTTCTTCATTCTTCTTTCTATCTTCAATTTCTTTACAAAATCTCATAGTCATATCCTGCATCTCATTCTTTGTTGTCATGTTTTCTTGTTTTGGCTTATTCATCAGATCACTAAGAGTTTCCTTTTCATCATTCTCATTTTGCATCTTTTCACAAAGTTCTCTTCTCTTGTTTCTTGAAATGGTAAGATTTTCTTGAAGTGCTTGAATAATATCTTGTGCAGCTTTTAGATCATCTTCAAGTTTGATATTTTTCAATTTTTCTGCATCATAGTCTGAGAGAGCTCCTTCTAATTGCTTCATCAATTTTTCCATCTCTACCGGTGTCAAGATCTTCCTCAAGCTATTAGACTTCTGAAAATAGAGGACCAAGCTCTGATACCAATTGTTAGGATTCCCACAGATACTGAAAGGGGGGGGTGAATCAGTATCTAACCGGTTATAATATTTTCTTGACTTAAAACATGTAAAGCATATTAATATTGTATACCGGTAAACAAGAAATAATGCAGTAAACAAAGATAACAACAACCACATGAGAAACACACCATAACACAGTAGTTTAATGAGGAAACCAAGTGTGGGAAAAACCTTGGTGGGATTTGTAACCCACAATATTCACTTACTGGCCAATAAGAGAATATTACTGCTACAAGAGGGGCATGCACATGCAGGAAGGCCAAGTGCCTAGAGCTCACTGCTCAATTACAAAATGGGAAGTCTCACTGACTTACAAAATGGATTATATAAATCCAATGTCTTGTACTGCTTCAAAATAGCATATACTATGCCAGATCCAGTACCGGTTTATAGCTCTGCTTCATACATAAACCCTTAACCTATAATTCTCATAATAGGTCTGCCTTATTTCGCCTAATTACATTCCTTCATACTTACATATTTGTTCTACAATGATCTCTTATATATATGAGTCATTTTACAATTTGCCAAGTCGGCTTACAATGATTTTACAATAATAAATAAAATAAATTACAAACAAAATTCATGTCGGCTTCTATGCTGATATGCTTCCTTTCACTACCGGTGTCAGTGGTTTGTGTGCCGGTGTAGAATTTGACTTTGTTGGTGCCGGTGGATTGCCTTGCCGGTGTCATAGGATTGTAAGGTTGCCATCAATGACAAAACCTTCAATCACCTACAATGTCTCATTGGAGTGTGCATTTGCCAACAAGAATATGTGTGTATATTATTATATCCTTATTTATATATGAAAATAGATAAAATATATGTTTATCTCAAAGTCAATCCTACATGATAGAGATTTAATGAAAATAGATATGGAAATTTGTTTTATATGAAAATGCTTAACTTGATTATTTAAGTCATTTTGTGATCATGAATGGGAAAGTGAATGTGTCAATACCGATGAACAATGCAAATATCCAATATGGAACATGTTTATTGATTACTAAATCTTTTAAGTGATGTAAAATCACTAGCTGTATTGTCAATTCACAATGTCTATTCAATACAAATTAGCCAGATAGGTCATACTCGGCTAGAGCGTATCTAAAGTTGTATGACATATTGTTTGTATTTAGAACACAAAACTAGTTCTAAAATAGCATGGTGATCTTAGGGATTCCTTGGATCTACTACCTTCATGAAGGGTAGGGCCACTTCCTAATGGAATGTGCATGGGGGACTTTTGGTCTATGATTAGAAGAAAAATTGTCGAGTAATTCTCCCCATCTCGTAGTTTAAAAATGTTGAAGACTTGGTTTATTTGACATTAATTTCACATGAAAATATATTGTTGACCTTTTTCCTTGATATGTATCAAAGATATCAGTACTTGTGATTATCTTCTTAATACTTATAATCTATATTTGTAAAATGAATTGTTTAGCAATGCTCTTCATGATGTAATACTTGATGAAACAAACATGTGTCATTGATGTAAACAAATGACTAAGTAGTTTTTATTCTTTACAAAGGAACAAAAGTGTAACAACCAACCATTCTAAAATAGAAATATTAAATTAAATTTACTAAACTTAGAAATTAAATACTTGTTTTGATTCATGTTCAGTTGAAATTGAAACGTAGTAACTAACTCAACTGAAAATAACTAACCATTTCATCAAATGGAAACATTAACTAACTTTTCATTTGATCAACATAAAGTAAATAGAGAGACAGAGTGATTACAGAGTTTTATCTTTCAGATGCCAAACTTTAAGCAACAATATAAGGGGAGGGAGAGCATCATCAAGGGCTTTTGAGCACAACCATAGACCAAAATCCCCCATGTCGCTTTTTACTAGAAGGGTTCGACCCATCATGTGGAAAGTAGATACAAGATGTAACAATGCCAATGAGCCTCTGAGCCTAGTGTTTACAATCTACGCCTACTAACCGATCATACACTAAAGGTACCTATTAACTTTTATGACTCCTTAGCTTAGTAGTGCATCTGACTCTTATGAACTGATAGGAACATGTAATTTGTTGCGCTACCTTGGCCAAGGTTTTCATAATTAGTACATTGAGTGTTGTCCATGTTCACCACCCTTACTCGACTCACAAAGAAAGGATGCATACTTGCATCAACATATGGAATTCAATTGACCATCAAGGTTCAACCCCAATAAATAATGAATATACTTTTTCAAGAGATATCACCATGTGCTTCTAACAATGTAAACTGTTATGAACAATCAAGCGTGGTTTAATAACAAGTTAAGTCAATAAGTAACTCTACCATGTTCTAGTTGGTTGACTACTATCCTTCCAAGCTAGAGAGTAGTTAAATACATATACCCAAAGTTTGGTCTTTGTAATAAAACAATGGAAAAACTTTATACAAGAAACAAACTGATCTATTCCATATCATTTTAGGTAAAACTTGCAACACCACAAGATTATGAAATTCAATCCAAAAATAGAGGTTTCGATCTCCACATTAACAATCAAATTAACCACAAAATAAACACATTTGTTTGTCCACGACTAATATGAGATGCATATTTTTCCCAACCATACTATGACTTAGTATGTTGAGATAATTTGCATTTGTTCCTCCTTTCAAACATTAAACAATTCATCAACAACATTAAGCTGATAGAAGAATATCATTTTCAATATGTATCTAGGATGATATCTTTTAAATTCAAACACATTAATGATAAAAGAAAATAACTGAACAATGAATAACACAACAAGGTATTTACTCTTGCCTGAACAAAACAATAGCAAAATCCGCCATAGAGATTCTAGGGCTTAGACCACCCTCTCAACTTCTTCCCAATCACAATATTCTCACAAAACTAAATTGTTGCTTTCTCAATTGAACCAACTAAAAAATAAGACAATAGCCACGATGCAAGAATTCAACAATATCGCCAAACAATTTGACAACAACAATAATCTCTTTCCCCCAATATTACAACCAAGCACAAACTCAATGTTAAAAAAAAATTACATTACTATATTTTACCACGATCAAAACAACAAACCCCATGACATCATTCAATACCAAATAAATAACAATCAACTAGCAATGTAGTGCTTGAAAGCACTAACATATTTAATCCAACACATAGTAGTTACAAGAAACTCGACCATCAATTTGGTGGCCACTACATCCACCGTTGGTGGCCTCCAAACAAGAAGCTTGATGCAATGCAAAGACAACCATCCATAACATAAAATGAGAATGGTATACTAGTATCCATACACGTACATTGCCCAACGTACATGTGTAGTTAATATACTCATAAGCCCAGGAAGTAGGCAAGAAAAATATAATGAATATATGTGTGTGTGTGTGTGTGTGTGTGTGTGTGTGTGTGTGTGTGTGTGTGTGTGTGTGTGTGTGTTGTTGTGTGTGTGTGTGTGTGTTGTTGGCATTTGGCATAACTGATGCAGAATGAGATGATGCAGCTAAAGACTGATGACTGCATTAGTAGAGGATAGAAGACTATTTGTGATGAAGAGATTGAGGTTTTGTGATTAGATGACTTGATCAGTTATTTGTGTTGTCATTGATGGCAACTGATGTCAAATGATGATTACTGATGTTCCTAATTTTTTGTTTTGTCATCTAACTGATTTGGTTTACCGGATGACAGGGTTTACCGGCAGAGAACTGAAGTCTGTGAAATAGGACTTTAACTGGTAAAGCAGAGATGTTTTGATGGAATTGGATGATCAGTGATGATTGGTGATTTGCGGTTTGGAATGTGAGCTTGTATCATGGAAAGGAGTATTTGACCAGAACCGTAACTTGTGATGACTACCAGAAGGATTGTTTCAAATTTATGATGAAGTTTTGCTAAGGTTCTAGTAGGGTTTAAGACCGGTGAAGAAATCATCAAACCGGTAATGATTTTTGTTTTGGCAGTGATCGATGGCAAGTCTACATGAAGGTGGTAGCATGACACAACCCACATGAATGATTTGATTATTGTTTTGGCGCGATTCAAGGAAGAATTTCTTAGGAAACAATGAAACACTTAGTGGAGTGTTTTGAGGTTTTGACTTTGGTACAAATCGGATTTTCATGATGAGTTACAATCAACCAATGATTGATATTGCATTGTAATTTGATGTAATGATCTTTATATTTATCTAAGATGATCTCTTATGATTTGTATTGTAAATTCATGATGTAATTAGGGTTTAGTGGTCGACCTAGTTGAGATGGCTATTTAGGATGGCACAGTTGATGTGTATCATGTCTGTGGTCTTAGAGAATATGTTGAGATGTCCAAGAGAAGTGTGAGATTTGCCTGAGAGTTGCAAAGTGTTGAGCATAACTAGATCTGATTTAGCAAGCTGGTAAGTGCAAGTAACAGATCACTTTTTCAATGTTGTTCCCTAATAGTTGTAGTAGGTTAAATCCCTTAACTGGGTAGGTCTTAACAAGCCTTAAACATTCAAGTCCCCTAACAAGGCAGCTCTCAAAAGAGTGGTAAATCCTCTCACAAGGTTGATCCTAACAAATAATCAAGCTCCTAATCGGGCTACTAGGCAAATCCCTTAACCGGGTGACTCCTAACATGGCATATTGTAAGCTCCTAACAGGGCGTACTTCAAAAGAGTACAAATATTTGTGGGTACCAACTCCCACCGTGGTTTTTCCCTATTTGGGTTTCTGTATCAAATTTATGGTGTTCAAGTGTGGAATGCTTTTCATGTGATGTTCTTGTTTATGTTTCATTTCATGCACTATTTATGAGTACACTGGTTATGATGTTTTATCAAAGGTTACTGGTACTGATATGTGTTGGTAGAGAAAGTATTTGATATGATTGATGAGGATAATGAGCTGGTAAATGATCAAATTTATATGATTACTAAAGTGGTGAAAGAATTGATAGATGTGGTAAATGATCTGATTAATGTGTTAGCAAATCTAATAAAGAGGTTGTTAGATCTAATAAAAGAAGTTGAGATATTCTGATAAGTGATTTCAGATCTGATATAAGTTTGATTTTAGTTTAAACTTTCAATTGCTATTAATACTGATTCACCCCCCCCCCTTCTCAGTATTAACTAGGTCCTCATAGGATTAACAATTGGTATCAGAGCGTTGGTCTTCTATGTGCAGAAAGCCTAACCACTTGAGGGAAATATTCTGAGGAAGTTAAGATGATGAAGAAAGAGGGTCCTAAGATCAACAAGGATAACTACAAGATCTGGAAAGATAGAATAAAGATCTACATCAAAGGTCTTGGTGCATAATATTGGAAGCAAGTTGAAACAAAATATGTTGCTCCTGCCACTACTCCCTTGACACCGGATGAACTCAGAGAGTAGCAAGATAATATGCAAGCCTTTAAAGATATTGTAAGTACTTTATCTGATTTAGAATATATTGATTTTCAAGGATTGGAAACTGCAAGTGAGGTTTGGGAAAAGTTAGATTTAATCTATGGAGGAGATGAGCATGTTCAAAGAGCCAAAGAGGAAAGCTTAAGAGGAAAGTTCGATGACATGAGAATGCTTGAAGGAGAAAATATTGCACAATATGGTCAGAGAATCAAAGAAGTTGTTGGTGGCATAAAGAGTGTTGGAAGTAAAATAGAAGATGATGCAATAGTAAGTAAAATTCTTAGAACTCTTCAACCTCAATATGCTATAAGAGTATCTACAATCCAAGAACTTAGATCTATTTCAAAGGATAAGGTAATTGTTGATTCATTGATTGGTAAGCCTACAACTTTTGAGTTAAATAGTTTTGACAATAGTGTGACAAAACTATTGAATCTGCCTTTAAAGCTTCTGTTACCGGTTCATCTGCTAGAAAAGGAAAAGATATATGTCAAAATCATGAGTGCAGGTCAAGTCATGGAAGTAACCGGGGAATTGAATACAATGAAGATCAAGTAATGGAACTTGAGGCACTGTTAGCAAAAATATTTCCAAGAGGTACCGGTAAGTATAAAGGAAAGCTACCTTTGAAGTGTTTCTCTTGTAGTAAAATTGGTCATATTGCTGCTAATTGCCCTAACACTGATAAGAAATAGAAGTTTAGTAGATTCAAAGGAAAGGGAAAGAAACATTGTTATGTTGCATTAGATGAAGGTGTGACCGATGAGGAGTCTGAAGATGAAGATGACAATGAGGGAATTGTGCTTGTAGCCATGAAGGAGGAACTGAAAGATGAAAAGGCACTGGTATCTCATATGGAGAATAGTGATGAATGGATTATACATAGTGGTTGCTCACACCACATGACCAAAGACAAAAGTAAGTTCATAACCCTTGATGAATTTGATGGAGGTGTTGTTATATTTGGAAATAATTGTCTCTGCATGGTGAAAGGTAAAGGTTCAATTTCTCTAAATGGGAAGAGTAATTTTGATGATGTATTTTGGGTCGATGGTCTAAGGCATAATCTTTTGAGTGTTGGTCAGCTCAGTGATAAAGGTTACTTGCTTGAGTTTAAAAGTGGAGTCTGCAAAATTCTTGGAGGTAATAGTGAACTGATTGCTACTGGGAAGCAAACTAGAGGTAACATTCCATTTGAATAGTAATATTAATAATTGTCTGGTTGCAATAATGGAAGACAATTGGTTATGACATAAAATGTGTTGTCATGTTAATTTTGATAATTTGGTTAAAGTAAGTAAGTCAAGTGTTGTAAGAGGATTACCCCAACTTGTCAAACCGGATAATGTGATATGCAAAGATTGTCAAATTGGTAAGATGACCTCTATTTCTTTCAAGAGCAAGAATTGTATTTCTAAGAATATTTAAGATTTGTTACATACTGATCTTTGTGGCCCTATGAGAACAAAGAGTTATTACGGTGATAGGTACCTCATGATTTTCACTGATGACTATTCTAAAATGATGTGGGTGACATTTTTGAAGGAGAAATTAAAAGCATTTAGTAAATTTAAATCATTTAAATCTCTGGTTGAGAATGAAACCGGTAAGAACCTGAAGTGTTTAAGATCAGACCTGGGAGGTGAATTCACATCTAATGAATTTGTTAAGTATTATGGTGAACAGGGTATCAAGAGATAGATGTCTGCTATGAGGACACCAAAACAGAATGACATAGCAGAAAGGATGAACAAAACAATAGTTGAAGCTACAAGAACCATGCTATTACAAGGTGATGTATCCACTTTAAACTGGGTACTAGCACTAGTACATTCGGGCCTAATTTTCGACGGCTCATTGTCAGAAGTCCGACGACAACACGTCGGACTTCCAACAAATGTAACCGTCAAAAACTCGTCGTCGGTCTTCTCGACGATGCCATTTGCATCAGCAATCTGACGATGTTATGAACTCTTCCGACGACTGCTATCTTTGCTCCTCCGGCCAAAAATGTCATCGGATTACGGTCGGAATTTCGACGGCTGCTATGTTTTCTCCTCAACGACTGTCTGACAAGGAAGTGACGTCGGACATACAGCATCCTTGTCGGACGTTTCTTTAGTTGTCATCAGAATTCTGATGGTATCAAATGTTGTGGGTCAGACGGCTTGGTCGTCGGTGCATGAAAGCATTGAACGAGTTCTACTTTTAAAAATTGCATAAACATTTTTAATTTATTTGATTCAGTGTTTTTTGCAAAAAAATATTATCAATGATGTTTCCTTTCTCCAAGAATTGAATCTAGGATCTTTCCGTCAAATAATATGTAACATCCAATGACTAAATATTTTCTTTACAAATGCTTATTTTATTTAATTATCATCTGAGCATGAATTATAATTTATATCTGTACGGAAGCAGATGATACAAGCTGAAGACTCATGTGCAAGTAAATTTCGTAAAAGAAAGAAAGCAGGCATTATCTTGAATGACATGGAAACAAGCTCATCAGCTGCCTAGAAGAGAGCAATTGGAGAAAAGCAAAGGAAATTGTTAAAGGTTGATAAATACATAGAGAGTATGCAATACAAACAAACAATGTTTGGAGTGTGTGATGTGACGTCTCTAATTTATGTCCAGAGGGACTAACTGGTTTTGGAGTTCCTGGGAAACCTATTGGGCCACACTTGGAGGAAATCAATGTGTTCATGCAAGGACCACCTTTTTTATATTATGAGAATGATGTTTTTGCACCGAAGGATATTTGGAAGGCAATATCTAAAAATTTATATAGTGTGGAACCAGAGTTGGTGGACTCGAAGTACTTTTCCGCTTCCAGAAGACCAAGAGGTTATGTACACAATCTCCCAATAGAAGGGCAATTTCAAGCATTACCTCTCCCCCCCATGACTATTCAGGAAGAACTTCCTCAGAAAAAGGACTATTGGCCTCTATGGGATCAAAGAAAAAAATTGAATTGCATAGACTCTAGACGATGTGGTGGTGTCCTTCGTGAAGAACTTTGCACTATAATTGAAAATTCACGAGGGAAACTGCAAGATAGTGAACAGAAATACATTCTTGAAAAGTGTGAAGAATGGAACTTGGTTTGGGTGGGGCCAGGTCAGGTGGCTCCTCTAGAGGTTGACGAGATAGAAATTATATTAGGATTTGAAAAAGATCACACTCGTAGAACTTCGTGTGCGACTGATCGATTGCGCTATTTGGGTAATGCATTCCAAATAGATACAATTGCATACCATTTATCTGTCTTGAAAGAATTTTATCCTGATGGCATTAAATTAATGTTCTTTCTCTATTTTCTGGTGATCTCTGGAGCAGAGGTTGCTTTGCATTGACCTGGGATACATTTAAGTTGTATTGTATTTGCAGAAATATGTATCCCAGGTCAATGCAATGCAACCTCTGCTCCACCAATACCAGACAATAGAGAAAGTACTTTAATTTAATGCCATCAGGATAAAATGCTTTCCAGACAGATAAATGGTATGCAACTGTATCTATTTGGAATGCATTACCCAAATAGCGCAATCGATCAGTCACACACGAAGTTCCACGAGTGTGATCTTTTTCAAATCCTAATATAATTTCTATCTCGTCAACCTCTAGAGGAGCCACCTAACCTGGCCCCACCCAAACCAAGTTCCATTCTTTGCACTTTTCAAGAATGTATTTATGTTCACTATCTTGCAGTTTCCCTCATGAATTTTCAATTATAGTGCAGAGTTCTTCACGAAGCACACCACCACATCGTCTAGAGTCTATGCAATTCAATTTTTTTCTTTGATCCCATGGAGGCCAATAGTCCTTTGTCTAAGGAAATGCTTCCTGAATAGTCATGGGGGGGAGAGGTAATGCTTGAAGTCACCCTTCTATTGGGAGATTGTGTACATAACCTCTTGGTCTTCTGGAAGCCGAAAAGTACTTCGAGTCCACCAACTCTGGTTCCACACTATAGAAATTTTTGGATATTGTCTTCCAAATATCCTTCGGTGCAAAAGCATAATTCTCATAATAGAAAAAAGGTGGCCCTTGCATGAACACATTGATTTCCTCCAAGTGTGGCCCAATAGGTTTCCCAGGAATTCCAAAACCAGTTAGTCCCTCCGGACATAAATTAGAGATGTCGCATCACACACTCCAGACATTGTTTGTTTGTATTGCATACTCTCTATGTATTTATCACCCTTTAACACTTTCCTCTACTTTTCTCCAATTGCTCTCTTCTAGGCAACCGATGAGCTTGTTTCCATGTCATTCAAGATAATACCTTCTTGCTTTCTTTTACGAAATTTACTTGCACATGAGTCTTCAGCTTGTATCTTCTGCTTCCGCACAGATATAAATTATAATTCACGCTTAGATGATAATTAAATAAAATAAGCATTTGTAAAGAAAATATTTAGTCATTGGATGTTACATATTATCTGACGGAAAGATCCTAGATCCAATTCTTGGAGAAAGGAAACATCATTGATAATCTTTTTTTCAAATAACACTGAATCAAATAAATTAAAAATGTTTCAAGTAATTTTAAAAAGTAGAACTCATGCAATGCTTTCATGCACCGATGACCAAGCCGTCTGACCCACAACAATGTCCATAATAGAACAAATAACCATAATAGGCTATTATAAAGTACCTATACAAAAATATGAAAGAACATTAAATTACAATTACAAACCATAAACCATAAAATAGTGAAATTAGATATAAATTTGTAAATGTCTCCCTACAAACACCACAACCATAACCAAGACAAAAAAATTCTTACCCGCAAAAACTAAGTAGCTTGCATGGCAGGGGGCATGATGCCCTTGCGAACGAACTTGAGTTCAAGAGGTCTTCCAATCTTCTTACGTAGAGGCCAAAATATTGTGTTGAATTTAAATATTCAAAAGAATATCCTCTGCCTCCCAACAGTTATCTGAAACCTTCACCACCAAATCAAGCTTCTAAGAGTCTTCAAATAGTCTCACCATGTTGGTGAGTTGCTAGTCTACAACATCTCTTGGATGATTAAACCGTTTCTTAATTTTGTTCTTCTGATTAGTCAATGGATTTAGTTGCATGTACAAGTTTTCTATTTGAAGCTTTTTGTTTCCTTCTGCATCATTCTTCATGTCTATAGTATTGGATAGTTGTACAATTTGTGATGCTATAATATCTATGTGACCCTTAATATCCTTAGTATATTTAGGCCATTGCTTTTAAAACATGTATGCCACCACTACATCCTTTACACTTTTCTAAAAAAAAAAATTATGCTTTCTTGTAGTTGGATATGTGTTGTTGCACATCTAATCACCAAAACTTCTAGTCTTTTCTCTTCCACCTTCTTCTCTACATCCTTCAAAACTTTGGATTCCAATTTGAAAGCACGTTCCTTAAATCCATTAAGCATCAATTTTATTTTCTCTACACTTGACAAAGACTCATCCAAAAATACTTCTAGAACTCCTTCATGAAGGACTTTCACTGCATCATTAATAAGTTATGAGCCCTATATTTGAGACTTAATAAAATTCTTGTGAGTAGAATGGTGAAGTATATCACCCAAAAAAATAATAAGCAAGGGAGACAATCACTTAAGGTCCATCTGATATTGAGACATTGATGCCCACTTTATCATGTCCCATCCTAAATATCCCCTAGGCATGTTTTGCTTCGTGCCCACTTTGATTCTACTCACATCGTCTTGAAATCTGCATTTTCAACTCCTTCCTCAACCTCTATTCAATTTTAAGTCCTCATTGATGAGACTAGGACGCCTTAGGTGCCCTGGTACTCGTGATTGGGACCCAAAATATGACCCCTCATTTCTTGCCTCGTGTGCGAAAAAAAAAATAGCTTCATGTCAGTCGGCTCCAAAAATTCAAACACTTTATGTATGATTAGGTATAAAAGGAAGCCTACCCTGTCATTTGAAGGGCTCTACCTACAATTCAAGTGATCTCTTAATTATAAAATCAATTCAATTCCAAGTGAACAAGCAATCAAGCATTCATCAAGCATTGAAGGAGAATTCAAGTTAAAGCACAACATTCATCATCAACATTCTGCATGACATCATAAAACCTTGTGTGAGGATTCAAGAAAGATTCATCAAGGTATCATGTTCAATTTCAAGCATTTTTAGATTAGATCTATCCTTTCCCTCAAAAGGAAAGCATTATACTTCAAGGTTAATTCACAACCCGAGGTTTGACCTAGGAAAGCCCCCATCAACAAACCTATTTTTGTCATTTTGTGTGTAGGAAATTGATTCAGGAGTTACATATGAAGAATTTGGCAAAGTAAATGATGACAATAAAACTCAAATTTTGATGGCATGAAAAATAGAAGACTAGGCCAGTTCACACCTCCTAGTCCCAAGAATTTTTGACAACCTTTTGATAGTAGATTCTGTGTACCATCCTAATCCAAAAAACATTCATTTTGTCTACATCCGACAGGTGGAGGATCTGGTCGATCTGCACCTCCTATTCCCAACAATTCTACTTGAACACTCTGTCACAGGAGAAGAGATATGACTTCTAGGTCAACTAAGGAGATGCTTACTATTAGTCATATGATAAGAGAAAAGAGAAGAAACGTGAATACTACTAGCTAACAAGTTGTGTAATGTTGGGTGATTCATGCTACATAATGGATTTCATTGGCTAGCAAGTTGTGTTATGCTAGGTGATCCATGATAGAGAAGATTAACAAACAAAACCATTTGTTCGCAAGGCAATCCAAAAACTCTACAACAAAATGGTTGTTGTAGTGACACAAAACACAAACAACAATAATAACCAACACTTGCAAAGGTGTAAACAACAACAATAATCACACTAGCATTAATCCATGCTATTCCAAGTAACAAATCTCAAAAAAATGATAACCATGCCCTAGGGGGCGCTATGTAACACAATACTTCTAGTTTGAGGATATAACATAAATGAATTAACACGAGAAAAAAGGAGAGCTCATATGCCTCCCCTTAAGATGTCAACATACCTCTAGGTTGATTTCTTAAGGTAGATAGCGATCAAGGATAAGCACCTTCAACACCAAGAAGATACCCTTAATAAACATACATGCATTCCAAGCTAGGAAGAAAGATCCTTGTACATGCCTCATTGCTATAAGAAAGGAAGAGATAGTTGTAAAAGAGATATTTTTCAACAAGTGTAAAGGGATCATTTTAAAGAGGGAGGAAGAGATCTTTTCCTAAAGATGTCTACCTCCATAAATAGAGGAGATATTTAATAAAGATATCATCTTTTAAATTAAGAAATGGGTAGGAGATTAAGAATACAAACCTTCCATATTGCTAGGAAATGGTATCCTTGATGAAGGATTGCACACTTTCTATCACTAAGGAGAGATCTTTCATAAAATACATACCATTTCAAGAAAGAAAGAGGTCCTAATCGAGGAACACACACGTCCAAGCAAGGAGAGAATTTGGATTGAGGAAAATTCTATGCAAGAAAGGATACCAAGTTATAAAAGATAAAAATCAACAAAGGTAAAGTGGATCCTTAAAAAACAGGAACAACTGACAACCATTATTCTTGCTCCACAATATAGATAAAAGAAGAACTAGGCTATTTATACGTTGCTTCCCAAGTATGATTGCACATGAAATCGTAGTACCATGAATGACAATGAGCCCCTAATAGGTAATTAAGCTACCGATGTCATATAGAAAGATAAAAACATAATAGGTTATAAATGCCATTTAGAAGGGATATGATGAGTGTATAACTCATTGTCACCTATTATTTAAATGTTACTAGAACTACAATAAGTTGTTGAATTTTAATATCCAAATCATGAAATTCATTAGTGGAATAGTTGATGATGCTTGAAAAAAGGATTGTCCTAATTTTGTTTATGGTTTTTTCTTCAATTTTTCAAGGGGAGAGTAATAAAGTTGGCTTTAAGAAACTCATACAAAATTATCTCTTGTTGTGATTAAAAGTTGTTGGAAAAGTCATAGATATATTAGACAATGGGGGAGGGGATGTCAACAAATGAGGAGGATAGAAACCTAAATCTTCTTTAGAAAAATGTAGTGTATATTTCTCATGAACCTCCACACTTCATTGCACACATCCTAAATCATGTCCATTGCATCCATGTTTATAATTAAATGTGGTATTTAAATCATGTCTAGATGAATGTGTTCATTCATATTTTCAAATTTTAAAGATCCTCAACCATCATCAAGACATGTGTTGGAAGAAGAGGTTGGAATAGATTTAGAAGAAGCTTGAATAATTGACACATACAACTCCCTTGAGACTTCATATTTGGATAGAGGGACCTTATATCAAATTAAGGAAGGCATGAGAGTGATATATGTATTAGTGTAATTATTATACTTTTTGAATATTTATCCTTAGTATAATATTGGAAATAGTATCTTATACTAATTAGGGAGTCGTAATTAGAATATTATTTTCTCATTTTTAGTTGTTGATCTCATTATTTAAGACACAAATGATTTTCATCATTTTTTTTTCTTTATGTGGAATATATATCTAATGTAATTATTTATATTTTTAATAAGAAAACAGATTTATTGTAGTAATCATGTGGTTTTTTAATTTTATCTCTTGTCTAAGAGAAAGTATTGAAGATCATAACTCTAACATGGCTTTATTTTAGATGAGTAATGCTAGTGTTTACATCGCCAGACTTGGGCATAGCTTAATCAGGTTCTTCAGACCTCTTCTTTCATTGTAATTTTGAGATATATGCTTCAGTTAATGACTATATAATGTCTTCAGAAAATCAATAGCATATCTCTTGGTAGTCAACCTATGTATAGATCCTATGATTGCATTGGAACTATGAATAGTGTTTATTTACACTATGAATATTATTTGATGTTGTGATTAGTGTCTTAGGTATGGACAATGTTTTAGGTGTGAATAATGTTTTCAAGTATGAATGGGTTTTTTTGGTAATGAAGAGATTTTATAGGGGCTATGAATAATGGTTTAAGCCTTGTGTAATTTTTTCAGGCTTTTTTTGCTTGCCTAAAGGAATAGCTTCATGAAAATAGACATCAGTTGGGAATATGATATCCAAATTTAAAAAAAATAAATAGACATTGGAATGTTGATTCTATGATATAAAACATCTTTAAAACATGTACCCTGGCAATTGCAGCTACAACATGTGACAAAATTCCTCTATTCTTTATCCTATGATAGATGTTCATACCTTGTTCCAAAACTTCCAATTTCTTTGAGGCAATCTGTCAAACAGTCGGCGTGCCATTTCAAAGCTCCCATTTTTGCACATGTTGGGGGATGTTGACAGAGCTTTACACCTACGCCCAGGCCAATGGAGAATCAGAAACATCACTATCTGCAAGTGCAAAATGGTGACCGATACTAATGAATGAAAGAAGGGGAATGAAGCCTATTGGTCTTTAGCCCCCAGGAGCATGCCCTATTCCATGAGTTGACATTTCTCCCATTTTCGCAAACCCTATTCCATGAGCCAACATTGCTTGGAGCTGGCATTAATCGGTCAAAATGGTTCACGTGCCTCATCCAAAACCTGGAGTACGCTTACTCTGGGCGGGAGTACATTGTTGAGGTGGCAACATGAGAATGGGAAGTGGTCGTGAAAATGATGTTTGAAATGTCTTGGTCTTTTTCTTTTTTTTAAGTAATGCTCGTGGTCATCAGAATTTCAACGAACGCGAGCACTTTTTGTAAAAAAACACAAATTTCATTGTCAATTCCTTCTCTGTCGAAAACAGATATTGAATTATCGTCCGAATTCTGACAAATGCGGGCAATTTTTTAAAAAAAATCAAATTTGTTCACAATATACCTTCTCCGTCGAAAACCTTCGTCGAAATTTTAGGCCAAATGTATTAGTGTAGTGAAGAGATGTAACAATAAGACACCCTATGAACTATGGTATGGAAAAATACCTTGTGTAAGTTATTTTAAAAATTTTGGAAGTCAATGTTTTATTAAGAGAGATAACTACACTAAGAAATTTGATGCAAAATCTGATGAAGGAATTTTTCTTGGTTACTCTTCTAAGAGTAAGGCATATAAATGTTACAATAAGAGAACTAAGAAAATTGTTGAAAGTGCTAATGTAAAAGTTGATGATCTATCTGATAAGTCTGAAGGTACAAGAAGATCAGAACTTGAAAAGGATAATAATAAGGAAAAACTTGTGATCATTGAACCGGAGGCAAAGAATAATGAAGAACCGACAAATGCAAAATTAGATGCTCAACCTATAAGCGATGACAGTGAGGAAGAAAATGAAGAACCTGATGCAAAAGATGCAGAACCGGCATAGGCAATATGTAGATATGTCAGATTGAACCATTCACAAGAGTAGATAATTGGTGATAAGAATGTTGGTGTGCAAACCAGGAAAAAGATCTGAGAGCTCAAGTTTGAATTCTACAATAGAACCCAAGACAATTAAGGAAGAAATAAAGGATGATGATTGGTTTAATACAATGAATGAAGAATTAGATCAAATTAAGAAGAATCAAACATGGTCACTTGTTCTTAGACCAGAGAATAAGAATGTAATTGGAACAAAATGGGTCTTTAGGAATAAATTGGATGAAGAAGGAAATAGTGTAAGAAACAAGGCGAGGTTAGTCTGCAAAGGGTATGCTCAAGAAGAAGGTGAGGATTATGGTGAAACATTTGCACTTGTTGCTAGATTAGAAGGATTAAGGATGTTGCTAGCATTTGCTACATATAAAGGAATCAAATTTTATCAAATGGATGTCAAATCAACCTTTCTGAATGGAATTCTAGAAGAAGAAGTATACATTGAATGACCAGATGGATTTTCCTTGACTGATGATAAGGACATGGTGTGTAAATTGCATAAAGCACTATGTGGTCTAAAGCAGGCACCGAGAGCATGGTATGAGAGATTACATGCACATTTGATCAAAATTGGATTCCAACATACCAGTGAGGACAACAACATTTATTTGAAGACTGATGGAGACAAGATGCTGATACCAGAAGTGTTTGTAGATGACATAATTTTGGGTGGAAATGATGATATGTGTATGGATTTTGTTGATATAATGAAAAAGGAATTTGAAATGTCTCTAATCAGTTAAATAAAGTTCTTTATTGGCTTACAGGTCCAACAACTGGATAGTGGTATTTTTATTTGTCAGACCAAGTATATCAAAGAGGTGTTGAAGACTTTCGACATGGAAGACTGCAAACCGGTAGGAACACCGATGGTGACAGGCTGCAAGTTATCAAAGTAAGATGATTCCCCTATTGTTAGTGAAAAAGAGTACAGATCTATGATTGGCAAGCTACACTATGTTGTTCATAGCAGACCAAACATTGCTCATGTTGTTGGATTAGTGGCTAGATTTCAAAAAGAGTCTAAGGAAAGTCACATGGTGGTTGTGAAGAGAATTTTTTGATATGTCAAAGGCACAGTAGACTATGGTTTATGGTAATTTTACTTTGGATGTCTTTACTAATGTTGATTGGGTAGGTAATGTGGATGATCGGAAAATCACAACCGGTGGAGCTTTTCTACTTGATGGAAGATTAGTGGCATGGACGAGCAAGAAACAAACATGTGTTTCTCAATCTACAGCTGAAGAAGAGTATGTAGTTGCATCCATGAATTGCATGCAGACAATATGGATGAGACATGTGCTAGAAGGATTCAAGATAGATATGTCTGAATCGATGACTATCTATTGTGATAATACAAGTGCAATAAATATTTCTAAGAATCATGTACTTCATTCTAGAACCAAGAACATTGAATTGAAGTATCATTTCTTAAGGAAAATAGTTTAATAAACAGGTGAAGATGGAATATGTGAAGAGTAAAGATCAGTTAGTTGATATCTTTACTGAGACCTTACCGAAGGCTACCTTTGAGTTTCTTAGAGGTAAACTAGGGGTTAGACCCCTACACCAGAAGAACTAGAATGATGGAGATGCATCAATCCTATGGATTTCATGTTTATCTTTCACTAAGGATTGATGAAGGTGTAGACTACTCCTTTGGGGGAGCAAGTCTGATGTAAAGCTCTGATTTAATGCTTTGATATA